>NC_086321.1:378590492-378722992 GCF_036172605.1 Pelobates fuscus
TCTACAGGCAATGCTTCATTGATTTAATGGGTTTAAACATATTGAAATAACAGGTGGCCCAAGCTTGGAGTCCAGAGGGAATCTAAATATTCTCGTAGTCTGGTACTTTGTACAAGGATTTTTAAAGGGAATAGAAAGGGTAATGTAAATATTCTCGTAGTCTGGTACTTTGTATAAGGCTTTGCTGTGTGGTGATTATTTATGTTCTTTTAGGGCTAGACTTGGTGCCTTTCCTTCTAACATTCCTTGTTTCGTTCTGGGAGATCCAGTATGGGATTCTTGCTGGGATCCTGGTCTCCATCGTCATTCTATGTTATCCAGTTGCACGGCCACAAATCAAGGTGAGCACTTGGTGATATCTGATCAGGGTGCGCTAATCCGCTCTATATGCTTTGACCTTGCACTGGGGAGGAACCTGATCATTTCTCTATTCCTTTGACATGTCTTCCTTCTAGGTCTTTGAGTCAGAGAGTCTCGTTCTGCAGCCGACAAGCGGCCTGTATTTCCCAGCCATGGAGTTTGTCCGAGACACGGTACATGAGAAAGCACTAGCAGGTGAGAAGGTGGTAACTGATCATATTGTAATTCCGTGGGAAGGTTTCAAGGGATCTCACTTCTAGTTGCTAAACTTCTACATATTTAATTAAAACATTGTAAATACAACCATTTCACAGGTGCTGGTTGTTACATGAGGGAGGTTTCCAAATGTCTCCAGAGAGAGATGATGTTATGATCTAATTTCTAGAGATTTAAATGTAGAATGATCAGGACTTTCCATATGAACATCTAGGACTCTGTGTGGAATATCCCATAATGGTCTACAGCGGTGCCTGCATTGACTACGAAGTGTATGAGCCCTCTCAGCCAATCACTGCTTTTAGGAGAGACCCTGTGTGTTCCATCAGATGGAGTCTCTTTATTTATAGATAGTTACAGTATCCTGGAGATTCTATGCATAATGCTTGATACAACCTTGCCAGTTGTCTCAGTGTTGATCTGCATGGCTGATCTTCTCCTCTTTGGGAGCAATGAGAAAATAAATAAGGACGCAGTGTTTGATACAGGATAGATCAGGACTAAAAAAAGTGATGTTAGTTTGTTTTTCTTTCCTTTTTTTCTGTTGTACTTGCTTTTCATTGTGTCCTGGTGCTTCCAAATGTGGATACAGATTTTGTGGTTTAGCATAATACTTCAATAAAAAGGTACCCCCTAATAATCAATGCACTGGACCCGTATCCACAGAGTAATGGTACTCCAGTTACATTTGGGTTTTGGCGTCTTTGAGTTAATTTTACAATTTAAATCCCTATCTCAGTCGGTTGCTGATGGCTGCTGTCTCCTTCTCTCAGTGTCACCCCAACGCTCGGTAACACTCGATTTATCTCAAGTCACTATGGTGGATTATACGATTGTGGTGGGACTTCGAGACCTGCTGCACGAATTCAAGTCTCAGGGACTCTGCTTGACCATCCGAGGATTGCAGGTACGCGATAAGATTTTATTAGGGAGATTTATCGATGGAGAGATTATGAAAATGTGTGAGTGCTGTTGATGTTTAATCCAACCTATTGTCAGTTTCCAGACATTCATAAATATCGTATATGTATATAACCTCGATTTTTACCGGGCTGAAGCCAATGAGGAGAGAGTCGAGACACAATAAATCAGATCTTGTATGATGTGAAAAGGCTTTTTATTGTAACTCTGTATATATTCAGTGACATAAGACCGATTTAGGCTTTCAGGATCTTTATCAGTTTAAAGAGAAGAAAGATGAGGATTTACTCATGCATGTGTGTTAAATGTGAAAAGTTTGAATGTAAAAAAGTTTACAAGTGATAATAAATAAATAAATACAGGTCTAATTGTTACACATCACTATCCGTAGTATTGTACTGGGTTGGGGGGGACATAGAAGGCAAAACTGGAAACCTTTTAAATACAAAGTACAGACTGCAGGCAGGAATTTATGCCAGGAGGTAGAATAATCCGATTTTGTGCACTGGCTGTCCACTGAAGGAAATCTGAAATGGTACCCCCTCTCCTTGAGTAACCATGGACTTGCAGTAAGTCAGAGCTAATAAGCCAAAGGTATGTTCCATGGTATTAATGACCTGATGGTTGTGATGGCCCCTATGGGAATGTAAGCCAATAGAGACCGATTTTTATCTTAAACCGCATCTAAACACAAGCCCTGCTTATCACACCTCTCATCTTGTTTTTGTTTTCTAAGCCACCACTTCTTCAGAAACTAATGGCAGCTGATTTAAAAGCTTTTCATCATCTCCAGGGCAAAACAGGTAACTTCGACTTAGATACAGTATGAATGTATTGTTCTGTTTTTAAACCATCAATCGAGGGTAATTTGTGTAGGAAGTCACCCTATTAGAACGCGTGGTGTTCTGTTACAGTGTTGCCATATTTTTGTCATTGTTCAGTAATGTTAAGTTGGGCGGAATTCATCTCAAAAGTAAATTCACAACAGAACCCCTCAACCCAAACAGTTGAGCTGGATGTTCACTTTTTAAAGAGCAGAAGTATTGGAAGAAAAATACATTATTCCGACAATGCTCAGAACATTCAGTACACGGAATAGTAGCATGCGTGTGTTTGTCACGGGTTAGATATTTGGTGTTAATTTGCCCCAATTGCCCCTTTTATGGTCACATGTTGGAGCCATGTTACTGGCACGGTGTGTGCTTGTGGAGGGTTTTAGTGAAGCGTTCTGCACTTGCAGGGTGTTCTAAATCCCGTCTGGAAAATTGTGCAGATACTCTGCATGCATGCCGTCAAAATCAAAGCCCCACCTCTGGTATCCGCAAGTGCGTTCCCATTCTGATACTAAATGATACAGTAGAATTGCAGTGTTCTCAAGATGAGTTTTAGATCAGTAACGCCTAACTCCCAACTAGATAAGCCCTTAGACATATTGTGTTCATGGTGAAAAAGTTGTGAGCTTTCTATATACCGGTACATTGGAGTGCGTTTTTTTCCAGATAATTTAAAAATATTACATTGTCTTTTTCCAATGTCTTAGCATGCACTTGTGAACTTATTGTATAAAAAGGTAACACTCTACTAATTCTATATATTGATTTCATGAAATATGTTTGTTATAGAAGACCGGTTAAAAGATGAAGACAGCACTGAGCCATTACTTCAAGGTGTTATCGGACCCTCAAAATAGGTTTCCCCACCACCTTCAGCTGGAGAGAGTGAAGAGCTCATGGTAAATAGCATTCATTAGGACATAATAAGCTAAACTGACATTACTCGAATCTGGGAGTGAAGATGTGCATTCTCCATGTTGATTTAGCAGGTGGATCATAGAAAAGGGATAAATGAATGAAAGAAAACAAACGTTTCATAAACCAACTCTTATTCTGACCAGACATATTGATAAGACATCAGAACTCGCAAGAAAATGTACATTTAGGTTTGATTGACCGGCACGGAAATTCTGAATCTGGTTTCGTTTCTTTTCGAAGTATGTGTTTCATAGTTCTAATGCCGTCTGCATTCTTTTTCCAGGTTTTTTTGGCATAGGAGAAGTATTGGAGATTCTTAAAGAATAAATGGGACTGGTCTGATAGTATGAAACCCAAAATCGACTCCCAGCAGTGGCTCCGCTACGGGGAGCACCAGGATTGTGTGAGGAGTCAGACGTTTGGCTGATTGACAAGAGTCTTAAAATAAGACAATGCAATAACTGTGTGTATTGGATCACAAAGCTACGACCAAGCCGGTAAATGATGGACAAAGATGAGCAAACGTCTAACCATGTTCAAATCAATTTCTTCTTTACACAAGTGGCATTCAGGTGAATTGTAAAACATATAATTAACGGGAGAACAACCCAAGTATTGATCAAAAAGAATCACTGACTGCATCTCCGTGTGACAAATGTTTCCATGAAAGGATTTTATACCAGGTTAAAAGAAGAGTCACTTTGATAAAGTTTTGGATGATGTTTACGTATAAGTAATGGTAGTTTCCTGTTTGACTCTGTATTGAATTCCTGGTGATAATCAAGAACACTCCGTCCATTTTTCCTCTGCCTTTTGTGTTTTTTGTCTTCCTAATTTGATCCAAGTACTGATTTTCTAAATTCACAGCTGCACTTTTCATCAACACAACGTGCAATAAATACGTTTATAGTTGTATAGGGATTTGTGTTTGTTGGATTCTTTTTTTTTCTTCTCTGGGTATTCCTGTTCATCCAGGTTCTTATCCTGTGATATCAATGCTAGCCGGCCACCAAGATGCTGGTTGTTGTATTAAACAGAATTGCATAACACATATTCAAGCGATTTGAGCCTATCCTGAGCGGCTCTGGCCCATGTGAGTGGGATCACTGTGTATTTGTAACACCATAGATAGTGCTATAATATAAGTTACTACAATATTGCACTATATGAGTTTCCTGTTTCAGATTTGTATATTGGGATATACTGCCTATATACTGTATACGGTGTTAACCCCTAGGGGTACGTTTGTATTATATGAAGCGCTCCAATTACACACTAGGGGTGACTTATTGATTAATTTTATTTTTTTTCACTTCTGTGTGCTTTGCTTTCACATATACTTCTATAGGAAGGAGAGTTCCTATATCTATGTTGTAGCTGCTGACACAGTATCTCTTCTGTTCAATATTTAAAAGCGCCTATTTCAGCACACTTACCTACTATTTTGTGTACATAACCCATGAGGGCCTGGCACTGGCCGCCTTGGGTATATTTTTGGGTGCCGTATTTGACAGTAAAATCCTTGTATTAATCTAAGACTATTATTCAGCTTTAAAATGATGCTCAATGTTTCCGCTTGTTAGTAAATTCCCCCTTTTTAAGAAACCCTAGCATTAGGAGTACAAACACTCTGCTAACGCTATAGTGTTCTTCTGCCTTTTTCTAGATTCAGGGATCCCCTAAATGCAATTTTTTCCCAACGTCAAGATTTACCCCATGCATCCACCAGTCTCCTCGTTCAATCCAATGCTTCTTATTGGCTCCCAATTACTGATTTCTACTTCAGCGAACAAGAGAAGGAAAACGTACTGTGACTCCATAACTGCTACAGTGGGGCCTAGAGGTTCTGTTTGTGGTTTAATTTTTGTAAATTCTGGGATTTTTTTTCTTTATCAGTGTGAGTTTTTTTTTTTTTTTTACCATTCTTCTATTGCAAAATTAGCTCAGTGGCAGATGAATTATTCTGGGGATCAGCTGAGCGAGACCGTATTTTCTAAAAGCTGCAAAGCATCGCTCAGACAAGAGTGTAATAGGTTAGGGAACATTTGTCAGTATTTTCTGATATCTCCTAGGACTAAATCACCTATTTTTGTTCCTATAATGCGTCCGTGAAAACTATGTAATATTGTGTGAACTTTGAGTAAACTATGTATTGAAAAAGGAAAAAAAAAGCAGCAGGTGTTTGTGAGACTTTACTAAGAATATCTTTAGCTTAAGCAGACGTAGTCTGTGTGTAGAATGATTCTACAGTAAACTGTGGACGTCTCCAATATAGTCACCACAGTTCTCTGACCCCGACGCACTTCGCTGGAAACTATTTTATGTTGTTGAGTGACATCTGGGCACATGTACACTTATATTAATCATTGCAGACTAATTAAAATATATTGCCATTAGTCTTGGCTGGGATAAAATCTGAATATGGAATTTAGATTGGGATATATATGAGCGGTGTCACTATGAGCAATTCGAAATTATTTTGTATTCTGAATATATGACGATATTCTGATCGGAAATGTCCTAGTTAAGATCTAATATATTAATTAAATGCTTCAGGTAGCACACATCTGTCTGGTAGGCAACTGTGATCAAGGACCTGCGAGGGAGGGCAGACATTTCCCCAACCGGCTTATTTTCACTTACCTATTCTGGTGCCAGGAGAATGGGAAGGGGGGGGAGGGGGAGAATAGGTGAATTGTTAGTGTAGGACTCGGCAAGAGGTTTTTCTTACTGGGTAGGAGAGCTTACAATTTAATGAACGTTGGAGTGAAACTAAAAACCTCCTGTTGTTTAAATGTGCATAGGCAGAAGGCACTGGTAACCTCTACTTTATTTATCTGCTGTTTGCTTTCTGCTGGTTTTATTAATAATACTCCGTTAATTGAGAAATCATAACGTTTTCATTGACGAAGGTGCATCAGACGCACCGAAACGCGCGTCGTTTTGTTTACTTTTTCACATTTATGGTAGCACTAGTTGTTTGATTTGTTTATTTTTTAAGCACTGTTTTACTTGCTTTGAAGGGAGTTTAGCTGCAGACAGTCCGTTTGTTTTTCCTCCTTCTTTTCCATGTAGGGACAGCATAGAACACCCTTGAAGGTGTTTCTCTTAGGAGTTACAGCGATATAAGCTCTCTTTCTTTATTCTCCTTTGTTACAGGCTGTCTTGCTTTATTGGGGGATTTTCCCTCTCACTATACAGCATTAAGGACAGCTTAGTACACCCTTGAAGGTGTTCAATATAGGAGTCATATAGTTATTTCCTTAGGCTCTCCATTTAGGAGTAAGCAAGTGGAGCTTTTTGTATCTCTGGGGATTTACCCACTACATTTTTTTCTAAGGCTGCAGTTTACCCCTTCATTGCCTAGTGGTATATAGTATCTATAGAATATTGATATATTGTATTGAGTCCTATCAATTACATTCCATTTAAAGTGTTCTCTCTCTTTCTCAATTTACTAATAAAGTTATTTTCATTTATATTGAGCCACTTTGTGGATTTTGAATTCATACCCTATATCACGCTATATATCAGTGGACTTATTTTGTGGTCCTAAATGGTTCAGTGCCTTTTGGTGTAGTCACTACATATATTATTATTCTATTAATTGTATTTAAAACAGCTTAGAATCCCTCTCTTGTTATTGAGACTCAAATTTTTCTTCAATACTTCAAACCGGGTACAAGCCCTTAATTGGTGGATCTGGAACCACCACTCTGACCTCTGTGTGTTTCAAATTTCTCACATTAGTGTGAGCAGTTGACACACTTTTATTGTTTCTCTTTAAAGAACGAATGGCCTAACAATATTGATAACAAATATCCAAAATACCCGTACGGTGATGATTCTACGTCCCGTGATACTTCCACTGACAATGAAGCAGCAGCAGTACACACATCGGTCTCTGAAACGGCTACAGACGTTTCCTCTGTAAAGGTAGTGACCCAACATAAGTATTGGGTATGATGCCCAGTGAACTAGATTATTCTAAATATTTTCAAGGGAAGATAAGAAGAAGACTGGATCTTTGTGAACATTAATTGTATGAAGTAATCATTAAATTATTTATATTGTAATAATGTTGGGGTCCCCAAAACCCAAGCCACCCCACTAAAATGAAGTCTGTACCTATCCCACCACACCCTAAAAATAGTTAGGAGGGTGTTGTCAATAAATCTAAAATCTGTAACGTTTTCTTTCTTCTAAATCTTCTGCTCTTCAGCCCCAAAAGAGGGCAATTAAAAATCTATAATAACTGATGCCACTAATTAAAATAAAACAGGCCCTATCGAATAAAAAAATAAAAATAAAAATGTGGCGCAATAAAAAATAATCCATGTTGACCCATGGAGGGCTCACC
The DNA here is from genome assembly GCF_036172605.1 of Pelobates fuscus. Classification (NCBI taxonomy): domain Eukaryota; kingdom Metazoa; phylum Chordata; class Amphibia; order Anura; family Pelobatidae; genus Pelobates; species Pelobates fuscus. The sequence continues at coordinate 378,598,101 of NC_086321.1, forward strand.
GCAGTATGAACCCTGATACCTGTGATAGCTATCGCAAAGCGTATTGCAATATGACCAAGAGCTCTCTGATTGGTTGGTTAGTAAGCCAAACAATCAGAGCGCTCTGACAGCCAAGTCTCAAAAGAATTGAGAAGACTCGAGATTTGACTGTAAGATCGCTCTGATGGTGTTAAAATAGAAGAACTGTCCTGTTAGGTTACAGTGCTTCCTACACAGGGGAGAGGTGATAGCAGACATGTATCAAAGCAGTGTTATAGAGAATGGAAAATAAACTCAAATAGAACTTATCGGCTCTTATCAGACTGCCAGAGGGTAGTGGAACATGTTGAAAAAATAATGTGAGCTTTTATAAAATGCAAAAACTGGTTCAGTCACCATGGAGATAATTATACGCATACATATATACAAATCAAGCACGGGCAGTGTTTTAAGGTACCAGGTGGTTCCTTTCCTTTTCGCTGATCACCAGCAGATATTTGGCTTTGCCGTCTGGTGCTCTGAAAAGGCAGTAACAAAACAAAAAAAAAAAAAAATCAGAGAACCAAAGGTACTTTGCAACAAAAATTCTCTAACAAACGAAACATTTTTACCGTCCATCCATTGGCTGCTACAGGGCCTAGCCATATTTTCAAACAATTAAAACCAACCTAAAATACAGGAAATTAAAAGAGTTAAAATAAATGCCAAAAAAACTAAAATAATTTAGTAAACAACCCCCCACTCTATATTTCCTGTGATTACGGTAATGTACTGTCAATTTATTTTGCAAAGTGATTTTAATAAAAGGATGTTCTAGAAATATACCATGGGGAAATGTTTTAATATATCCCCATTAATTATATACAGTTGCTACAATACTGGGTCTATCCACTGAACAGTGAATGAAATGTATTGAATGAATCCAAAATAAGGGGGGTCTATAGATGCAGCAATTATTGCAAACTGCTGTAACGATAAAGAACAAATGTAAGTAATAACGAAACACAGATACTATAGGCTGTCATGGGGATTTGAATATTAAAAAACTGTTAAGGATTTACATTTATTGAAATAAGAATTAAAATAAAAAGTATGCCACTACCCTTCCCGTGATAAATATTAATAATCATAAAATGGGACAACCTGCATTCTCCTTGTGGATCCATCCATGGATTTTATAAAAGTTTGGGTTAACAAGTTATAGTTATAAAGAAACAAAATAATATACTTACATTTCGAAAGCACAAATGTTGAAAACACGTGAAAACAGCTCCTCGGTGCCAACTGTCTCAGCAGTGACTAGTGTCCACTCTAAACTGTGGCTACTGGTACCCAGTGTTACAGTGTTAGTCCAGGCCAGGGTACGGGAGCAGGTACCCAGTGTTAGTCACGGTCAGGGTACGGGAGCAGGTACCCAGTGTTAGTCCTGGCCAGGGTACGGGAGCAGGTACCCAGTGTTAGTCACGGTCAGGGTATGGGAGCAGGTACCCAATGTTAGTCCTGGCCATGGTACGGGGGCAGGAACCCAGTGTTAGTCCTGGCCAGGGTACGGGAGCAGGTACCCAGTGTTAGTCACGGTCAGGGTACGGGAGCAGGTACCCAGTGCTAGTCACGGTAAGGGTACGGGAGCAGGTACCCAGTGTTAGTCACAGTTAGGATATGGGAGCAGGTACCCAGTGTTAGTCACAGTCACGGGAGCAGGTACCCAGTGTTGGTCACAGGCACGGGAGCAGGTACCCAGTGTTGGTCACAGTCAGGGTACGGGAGCATGTACCCTGGGTTAGTCACGGTCAGGGTACGGAAGCAGGTACCTAGTGTTAGTCACGGTCAGGGTACGGGAGCAGGTACCTAGTGTTAGTCACGGTTAGGATATGGGAGCAGGTACCCAGTGTTAGTCACGGTTAGGATATGGGAGCAGGTACCCAGTGTTAGTCACGGTTAGGATATGGGAGCAGGTACCCAGGGTTAGTCACAGTCAGGGTACGGGAGCAGGTACCCAGTGTTAGTCACGGTCAGGGTACGGGAGCAGGTACCTAGTGTAAGTCACGGTCAGGGTACGGAAGCAGGTACCTAGTGTTAGTCACGGTCAGGGTACGGGAGCAGGTACCCAGTGTTAGTCACGGTTAGGATATGGGAGCAGGTACCCAGTGTTAGTCACGGTTAGGATATGGGAGCAGGTACCCAGGGTTAGTCACAGTCAGGGTACGGGAGCAGGTACCCAGTGTTAGTCACGGTCAGGGTACGGGAGCAGGTACCTAGTGTAAGTCACGGTCAGGGTACGGGAGCAGGTACCTAGTGTAAGTCACGGTTAGGATATGGGAGCAGGTACCCAGTGTTAGTCCAGGCCAGGGTACGGGAGCAGGTACCCAGTGTTAGTCACGGTCAGGGTACGGGAGCAGGTACCCAGTGTTAGTCCTGGCCAGGGTACGGGAGCAGGTACCCAGTGTTAGTCACGGTCAGGGTATGGGAGCAGGTACCCAATGTTAGTCCTGGCCAGGGTACGGGGGCAGGAACCCAGTGTTAGTCCTGGCCAGGGTACGGGAGCAGGTACCCAGTGTTAGTCACGGTCAGGGTACGGGAGCAGGTACCCAGTGCTAGTCACGGTAAGGGTACGGGAGCAGGTACCCAGTGTTAGTCACAGTTAGGATATGGGAGCAGGTACCCAGTGTTAGTCACAGTCAGGGTACAGGAGCAGGTACCCAGTGTTAGTACTGGCCAGGGCACGGGAGCAGGTACCCAGTGTTGGTCACAGTCAGAGTACGGGAGCATGTACCCTGGGTTAGTCACGGTCAGGGTACGGAAGCAGGTACCTAGTGTTAGTCACGGTCAGGGTACGGGAGCAGGTACCCAGTGTTAGTCACGGTTAGGATATGGGAGCAGGTACCCAGTGTTAGTCACGGTTAGGATATGGGAGCAGGTACCCAGTGTTAGTCACGGTTAGGATATGGGAGCAGGTACCCAGTGTTAGTACTGGCCAGGGCACGGGAGCAGGTACCCAGTGTTGGTCACAGTCAGAGTACGGGAGCATGTACCCTGGGTTAGTCACGGTCAGGGTACGGAAGCAGGTACCTAGTGTTAGTCACGGTTAGGATATGGGAGCAGGTACCCAGTGTTAGTCACGGTTAGGATATGGGAGCAGGTACCCAGTGTTAGTCACGGTTAGGATATGGGAGCAGGTACCCAGTGTTAGTCACGGTTAGGATATGGGAGCAGGTACCCAGGGTTAGTCACAGTCAGGGTACGGGAGCAGGTACCCAGTGTTAGTCACGGTCAGGGTACGGGAGCAGGTACCTAGTGTAAGTCACGGTCAGGGTACGGAAGCAGGTACCTAGTGTTAGTCACGGTCAGGGTACGGGAGCAGGTACCCAGTGTTAGTCACGGTTAGGATATGGGAGCAGGTACCCAGTGTTAGTCACGGTTAGGATATGGGAGCAGGTACCCAGGGTTAGTCACAGTCAGGGTACGGGAGCAGGTACCCAGTGTTAGTCACGGTCAGGGTACGGGAGCAGGTACCTAGTGTAAGTCACGGTCAGGGTACGGGAGCAGGTACCTAGTGTAAGTCACGGTTAGGATATGGGAGCAGGTACCCAGTGTTAGTCAGGGTACGGGAGCAGGTACCTAGTGTTAGTCACGGTCAGGGTACGGGGGCAGGTACCCAGTGTTAGTCACGGTCAGGGTACGGGAGCAGGTACCCAGTGTTAGTCACGGTCAGGGTACGGGAGCAGGTACCTAGTGTTAGTCACGGTCAGGGTACGGGGGCAGGAACCCAGTGTTAGTCCTGGCCAGGGTACGGGAGCAGGTACCCAGTGTTAGTCACGGTCAGGGTACGGGAGCAGGTACCCAGGGTTAGTCACGGTCAGGGTACGGGAGCAGGTACCCAGTGTAAGTCACGGTCAGGGTACGGGAGCAGGTACCTAGTGTTAGTCACGGTCAGGGTACGGGAGCAGGTACCCAGTGTTAGTCACGGTCAGGGTATGGGAGCAGGTACCCAGTGTTAGTCACGGTCAGGGTATGGGAGCAGGTACCCAGTGTTAGTCACGGTCAGGGTATGGGAGCAGGTACCCAGTGTAAGTCACGGTCAGGGTACGGGAGCAGGTACCCAGTGTTAGTCACAGTTAGGTTATGGGGGGTCACTCATCCTCAAGCAGTCCTTCAGGGCACACAAGGGGAGTCTGAGAGGCTTATATCAGTGCAGGCATAGAGTAACAGAGTCTAACAGAGGCAGGGGGTCACACAGACAGTATGGCAAAAACCAGTGCAGGTCGACAGTGGGAGACAGAGCCCAAAGGCAATTATTCTAGGAATAGTCCACAAAAACAGCCTAAAACCTGATAAGGGGAGAAAAGGACCCAAGGATCCTGAGTGAGGAGAGACCACTGTGGGAATAAATGGGCTACCAGTCAGCAATAGGCATTAGAAAATAAGGTGGGTTGGTTACCTGCAGCAGTTCAGCCCCTGAGTGACGGAGACCCACGTCCTCTGATAGATCCTCTGTTTGTGAAGAGTTGTCTGTGGGGACAGGTGTAACCCGAGTTCCAACGGGATAGGCCAAGGGTACCCCCGAGCAGTCCTACGCTCTCACTCCTGGCGAATACCACCTGCATGCTATGAACTTACCTGTCTCGGGAATAGGCTGAACGACATGAATAAAACACCCGATGGCCTGGGGCTTTTACCACAGATCCCTGGCAGGATTCAGAGAGCAGCATGTTCAGCTGTGCTGAATAAGGCCCTGGGGAGCTAAGCGGACAAGGGCACGTGTAGGAGTGTGGGGATAGATGCATGGGATTGGTTGGGAAAGAGTCTGTGTGTGGGATTATGTTCTGTGTAAATTAGTGTGGGGGAGGTCTTACCTCAGTGCCACTTGGGATTCGGGCCAGAAAACAGCTTCCCTCCCGCTCGCCCTATTAGTATATTTTTACACAGCTAGCGGGGGTATGTCCTTGCCAATTGAGTTTGAGGTTACGTTTAAGTATATGAAATGAGATGAACAAGTTTTTAAGGTCTCAACCTCCCCTGCTTCAAAGGTTTAACATTAGGTTGCCTGAGGTCTCGTGCCCATCGAGCGTGGATAAGGTCGGCTGATGGCGGGCATTGGAAAGATATGATTTTTATGACGAGGGGGGAGGTGAGAGGGAGTGGTGATTAGGAACCACTCTATGTTTATTGGCAAGGACGATTGGGTCACTGTATAACACTATGGGTGGAGTTATATATGTAAGTACCCTTTTCTAGCTCAAGCAACAACCCTATGTGCCCCCCTCCCTCCAGCGGGATGCTACAGTCATATTTCTCCCCAAATGTTCCCCACTTCTACTCAGGTTAACGTCATAGAACTTGTAACCTTTACGTGATGAGCACATGTTTAGTCTGATTTCACATAATAATCTTAATCCTAATAGTCTAGACAGCCTACCCTAGTGTAATACTGAGACATAATGCCAATCTAGATGCATATTCATAGCCTGTCACCTAGCCTGTGATATATACCTAACTATATAATAGCTCAATATTACCAGCTTGTTAAGACTAAATGAATAACTCGTCTGTCTTATCTCTTAGCGGACACATTGGTACCACTCTTACTAAACCTACATTAAAGGACCACTCTAGGCACCCAGATCACTTCAGCTTAATGAAGTGGTCTGGGTGCCAGGTCCAGCTAGGGTTAACCCATTTTTTTAGCCCTCAAATCCTCTAGTGGCTGTCTCATTGACAGCCGCTAGAGGCGCTTGCGTGCTTCTCACTGTGAAAATCACAGTGAGAGCACGCAAGCGTCCATAGGAAAGCATTGATAATGCTTTCCTATGAGACCGGCTGAATGCGCACGCAGCTCTTGCCGCGCATGCGCATTCAGACGAAAGGGAGGAGAGGAGGAGGATCGGAGGAGAAGAGCTCCCCGCCTGGCGCTGGAGAAAGGCAAGTTTTAACCCCTTTCCTCTCCCCAGAGCCCGGCGGGAGGGGGTCCCTGAGGGTGGGGGCACCCTCAGGGCCCTATAGTGCCAGGAAAACGAGTATGTTTTCCTGGCACTATAGTGGTCCTTTAATACATAAAATATGCACTGTTACAATATGCCAAACAACTGACCATTACGCTTGCAATCGCTGTTGTGGCATTGCTTGATGCTTTGTACATTTCCTGCACAATAAAATAAAGAATTATAAACAAATTTAAGAGATTCAAAAAAGAATGCTTTGGGGTTGGTTTTACAATTTTTTTCATACATTCCTAAAGAATCACTTTAAAGCCCTCTTTAAAAAAACAAAAAGCACAATGAATTATGAGGTAAAATGTAAAACGTAACTTTTATTGGTATTCTATCCCAAAATATAATTAGAGATTTATAGTGAACAAAGTTCAAAAGGCAAACAGTAACAATATTATTAACCGTTGTTATAGGGAAAAAAAATCTATCGTTTCTAATACTAATTAATAAAAGCCATCTGTTGGTAAACTATTTAAGTCATTCTCATTTAGCACAGCTATTCACCAATAATGTCTGAAAAGAAAAAAAAACAGACGACAAATGTAGTTCTCGACTCAAACCCTAGGGGTCATCATAATCAATACTCAGTAATAATAGCACTCGGTTCAAAGTGATACAACGAGGGCAAAGGAATAGAGACAGTGTAATAATAACATTCTGACAATAGGGGGCAGCCTAGTACCCAGATCCCCTGGTTAATTAATAAAAGTCTAAATATGCAGGTACAAAATGAAGTGTTTAGTAAAGAGAACAGGGGAGAAAAATTCAAAGTTGAACAGTCTGCTCCGAACGGCCTCCTAACAGGTGCCTTTTATTAATTGTTTTAGACACTATAGATTCTATAACAGTGATTATTAATATTAATATCTTTGCCTTTAAACTTAATTCACTATGAATCTCTAATGATATTGTTTAGGATACACTACCAATAAAAGTAACGCTTTTAGATTTGACCACATTATTCATTGTGCTCTTCTGTCCCACTGTATATTCTAAGTCCAACCATAAACCTGTGTGTGCAATGAGTCTTCAAACAGGTTTCTTAGAAATCCCAATATCGCTGGATTCTAGGAGTCCTCATTTATGTTCCAAGCATATATATTTCCAGAAACCTGTGTGGGGTGTAATAACAATGGGTTAGATAGATAGATGTGACAGACAGACGGACAGACAGAATACAAGTGAACAAAGGCAAATTACTAAAGAAAACAAGAGTCATTCTACAAAATTACTGAAAACATGCTTGTAGGCAGACATTGTTACCACGGCCTGATCATTATCTCAGGTTAATTTGACAAGGGCCAAGTTACGTACATGATATTAGTAGCCCATTCTTCATGTGTAATGTAAAATCTAGCAAAATAAATTCTGCAAAACACCTTCGTTAGACTCTTCCCAATGTTTATTTGGTTACCCTCAGGCAGTTATTCTGTAGGAAACAGTTTGTAGTTATGGGCAGCTGCTTGAGGTTCTATGAATATGACGTTCTGGTCCAAATATTGAAGGACCCTTCACAACCCAAGGCTCACCTACCTATACAGGGCTCAGAGGAATCCAACTGATTTGGAGAAAAAGAGGTCAGAAAACAAAAACATTAGAACACAAAGACTGTTTTATTTACAGTTAGATGCTTACAATGTAAGATATTCCTTTCTTGATATTCTCCCAAATCATGTCTTTTGTCCAGCTGTTCTCCCTTATTTTCTTCCACTCAACTGTTCTGAGTCCCTCTATCCCCACTTGATCCAGTTGTAGTAGTTTTTTGCATTTCTATTATAGACTAATATTAATGCTACAAGGTTGTGTGTTCTACGTTTTATTTTATTTCTTCTTTCTCTTTTTAATGTTTTGTCTAAACCTATTTTGGACACTCCGTACAGTTCCGGGGCAGGCTGTGAAAACGTGAGAATTGCATACTTTGTCTACACTGAACACATACAAAATTTAAAAACATACACACAGTGGGCGAAACAAACAGTGCTCTATGGAATTACATGGGCTGAAGGGTTAAGAGTTTGGAAAGTAAGGAAACCTTGAGCAGATAACTGATTCGATTTCTAAAAAATATATAGTTTATATGTTACACAATAAACAACTCAACAAATGTTTCGTAAATCAGTTCTGTGTTCTTGTTGTATGGGGTGGGGTGTTTTTTGTCCCTAAAAGTGGCTGTAATTAAGTTTTTGTGGTTAGATGGTGTCTCTGAGTTATGCTACTTTGCTGTGTGAAGAGTTCTCTGGTACTTCTGGCCAAGATAGAATGATTGCAGAGATCAACGTGTTTCAAATGTTGCTCTGGTCACAATACATTTCAGATTCTTTATGGATCCATTCAAAATACTTTTATTGGTTTTTTTTCATACATCAGCATCTCACTTTGCTTTAATTAAAGAGTGGTAGATTGGTTTAATGATGATGTGCAGATGCAGGGAGTTGTCTATCAGATATTCTGAAGTCCGTTTCTGAAGGTCAGCATGTACTAAGAAGTCAGACACTTCATCTGTACTTTGGTGGACGTTGTAGACATGCTTCACAAACACCTTGCCCTGCTGTCTCCTAACACCAACCAAGACAGTCTTCTGGAAGGTGACCCCTGCAAATTCCAGGCCACTCATTGCTGAGGTCACCACCAGCCGAGGTTTCCCTTCATCTAGACGATTGGATTGAGAGGCACCAGACACAGACTCTGAGTAGACAGGGCGCAAGCTGACGGGAAGCCAGCGTGGAGAAAAAAGAGCATTCCACGTGATTTTCTTAGTAGAGTCGTGGTTGCTGGGCCCGAGCTGGGTCTGAAAACTAAGGCTTCTGTCATCCCTGGCAGGATTGTTAATGATCCACTGTGACCCCCATGAGGAAGACAGATAATTCCGAGGCACAAACATGCTGCAGTTAACATCAAAATATTTGGCAAAGTGCAGTGGGGAAGCTGAGTGGAACTGGAAGGCCTGGAACAAGAGATCTTGCACAGAGCTGTGATAAGTAGCCAACACCGTGGACTGTTTCTGAATCTGAAAAAGTTGACTTGGAGAGATCATGGCATATCGGATAGACCGCAGAACCTTGTCAATAATGGGTACATCAGGATTGTTCTTGCTGATCCATTCCTCTACTGCACTAAATAACTCTATTTCATTCTGCAGTACCAGATCAGAGCGCTGGAGTAGAGACACCATGAGGTCATCACTCACAGTCACCCACTCACTGCTACTTATAACGGTGGACAGGTTCCATGCCAAGAACTTCAGGCAACTCTCCTGCAGGCCCTCATCGCCCATCTTTAACGCATAGTGGTACCAGCTAACCACATGGCCTTGTGTTGACTCACTGGCCAGATGGGTTTTCATATATTCAGAGACTCCTCTCTGTAGGGCTGAGACGTGATATTTGCTGGCCAAACGGTGAAGAGGGACAGCTTGGTTCAAATGGACAGAAATCTCACCACAATAAAAGTACCTAAAAAAACAAAAACAAAATACGTGAAACAATCTCTCTCAATCTCAATTCTGCAAATTATTGTAAAAATATACATTGCACATATCAGTAGGACTCGTGTTCTGATCTATGAAGGAAATAGAAAACGTTCCTATCCATCAGGCTAATCATCAGTGAACTTTTACTCCGTCACGGCTGGAATGGCAAACATTAGCCACCACAGCCATGTGTTAGCCCCAAAATTTACTCACCATGTAGATTTCACAGTATTTATTAACAGACTGTAGGGTGTGATCTATTAATAAAGATGTATACAGTGTACGCGTTCGATGTTGCCTATTATTTAATTAATTTAAAGAACACATTACAGAATGTGTTGCTGGACCCATTGATAAGTTATTTTCTGGGAATTGTCTCTTTATGTCTTTTCTCTCTGTAACATCTGTTCCACTTGTCATCTCAGTGTCCGAACTGTCACCAAAGCAAAGACAGGCCTGACACCCATAATCTAGGACTCTGTCACGAAATTGTCCACTCTGCTTGGGCAGGTGTCAAACACGCTGTAGATTGCCCAGGTTACAGCAATGCAAAAGAACTCTGAGGACTAAGAAGTATCCCCTCCAAGATTTTTATTCTCAACACATGGAAGCAGTTATCACACATGACTTATATTTACTATTACATTATCACCTGAGGAATTTCTCAAATAAAACAGCGCAGTCTGCGGGCTCCTGTAATGTCAGCACGCTCTGGTTTAGCAGAAGCCCCTCGAAGATATCGCTCTGTAGGCTGAGGAGAAGCTGATGGGCGTGTATGATCTTCACCTCATCGGAGTTGGTGGTGTGGACCCTCAGGGTGGTGTCACTGGAGTTACCATTCTGTAGGAGCTCCTGCAGACGATGGATGAGCATGGAGGAATGATTGATTACAGCTCCAGAGGCTTCACTGCTCAGGTCTGACTTGTGAGCTGTAAAAGGAAAATTATAATATATTACAGGGGATTCAAAATCCTTTATGTGAAAATTATGGGGAACTTACCTCTACAAGAGAAGATGTATCCTGATATTTGTGTATTAAAAAGAGAAAGGTACGTATCCTGATGTCTGTTTATTAGGACAGTGGAAGGGGTACGTGTCCTGATGTCTGTGTATTAGGAGGAGGTGAGAGGTAGGTGTCCTGATGTCTGTGTATTAGGAGGAGGTGAGAGGTAGGTGTCCTGATGTCTGTGTATTAGGAGGAGGTGAGAGGTAGGTGTCCTGATGTCTGTGTATTAGGAGGAGGTGAGAGGTAGGTGTCCTGATGTCTGTGTATTAGGAGGAGGTGAGAGGTAGGTGTCCTGATGTCTGTGTATTAGGAGGTGAGAGGTATGTGTCCTGATGTCTGTGTATTAGGAGGGGGTGAGAGGTACGTGTCCTGATGTCTGTGTATTAGGAGGAGGTGAGAGGTACGTGTCCTGATGTCTGTGTATTAGGAGGTGAGAGGTAAGTGTCCTGATGTCTGTGTATTAGGAGGGGGTGAGAGGTACGTGCCCTGATGTCTGTGTATTAGGAGGAGGTGAGAGGTAGGTGTCCTGATGTCTGTGTATTAGGAGGAGGTGAGAGGTACGTGTCCTGATGTCTGTGTATTAGGAGGAGGTGAGAGGTAGGTGTCCTGATGTCTGTGTATTAGGAGGAGGTGCGACGTACGTGTCCTGATGTCTGTGTATTAGGAGGAGGTGAGAGGTAAGTGTCCTGATGTCTGTGTATTAGGAGGAGGTGAGAGGTAGGTGTCCTGATGTCTGTGTATTAGGAGGAGGTGAGAGGTAGGTGTCCTGATGTCTGTGTATTAGGAGGTGAGAGGTAAGTGTCCTGATGTCTGTGTATTAGGAGGAGGTGAGAGGTACGTGTCCTGATGTCTGTGTATTAGGAGGAGGTGAGAGGTACGTGTCCTGATGTCTGTGTATTAGGAGGAGGTGAGAGGTAGGTGTCCTGATGTCTGTGTATTAGGAGGAGGTGAGAGGTAGGTGTCCTGATGTCTGTGTATTAGGAGGAGGTGAGAGGTAGGTGTCCTGATGTCTGTGTATTAGGAGGAGGTGAGAGGTAGGTGTCCTGATGTCTGTGTATTAGGAGGAGGTGAGAGGTAGGTGTCCTGATGTCTATGTATTAGGAGGAGGTGAGAGGTAGGTGTCCTGATGTCTGTGTATTAGGAGGAGGTGAGAGGTAGGTGTCCTGATGTCTGTGTATTAGGAGGAGGTGAGAGGTAGGTGTCCTGATGTCTGTGTATTAGGAGGAGGTGAGAGGTAGGTGTCCTGGTGTCTGTGTATTAGGAGGAGGTGAGAGGTAGGTGTCCTGATGTCTGTGTATTAGGAGGAGGTGAGCGGTAGGTGTCCTGCTGTCTGTGTATTAGGAGGAGGTGAGAGGTACGTGTCCTGATGTCTGTGTATTAGGAGGGGGTGAGAGGTACGTGTCCTGATGTCTGTGTATTAGGAGGGGGTGAGAGGTACGTGTCCTGATGTCTGTGTATTAGGAGGTGAGAGGTACCTGTCCTGGCATGACGTGACTGTGTATTAGGAGGAGAAAGTTGGCATGGTGGTCGCTGTGTATTAGTAGGGGGTAAGTTGGCATGGCGGTGACTGTGTATTAGGAGGGGGTAATTGGCATGGCGGTCGCTGTGTATTAGGAGGGGTAAGTTGGCATGGTGGTCGCTGTGTATTAGGAGGGGGTAAGTTGGCAAGGTGGTCGCTGTGTATTAGGAGGGGGTAAGTTGACATGGTGGTGACTGTGTATTAGGAGGGGGTAAGTTGGCATGGAGGTCGCTGTGTATTAGAAGGGGGTAAGTTGGCATGGCAGTCACTGTGTATTAGGAGGGGGTAAGTTGGCATGGCGGTCGCTGTGTATTAGGAGGGGGTAAGTTGGCATGGCGGTCACTGTGTATTAGGAGGGGGTAAGTTGGCATGGCGGTCGCTGTGTATTAGGAGGGGGTAAGTTGGCATGGCGGTCGCTGTGTATTAGGAGGGTGTAAGTTGGCATGGCGGTCGCTGTGTATTAGGAGGGTGTAAGTTGGCATGGCGGTTGCTGTGTATTAGGAGGGGGTAAGTTGGCATGGCGGTGACTGTGTATTAGGAGGGGGTAAGTTGGCATGGCGGTCGCTGTGTATTAGGAGGGGGTAAGTTGGCATGGCGGTCGCTGTGTATTAGGAGGGGGTAAGTTGGCATGGAGGTGACTGTGTATTAGGAGGGGGTAAGTTGGCATGGGGGTCGCTGTGTATTAGGAGGGGGTAAGTTGGCATGGCGGTCACTGTGTATTAGGAGGGGGTAAGTTGGCATGGAGGTCGCTGTGTATTAGGAGGGGGTAAATTGGCATGGCGGTCGCTTTGTATTAGGAGGGGGTAAGTTGGCATGGCGGTAGCTGTGTATTAGGAGGGGGTACGTTGGCATGGTGGTCGCTGTGTATTAGGAGGGTGTAAGTTGGCATGGCGGTCGCTGTGTATTAGGAGGGGGTAAGTTGGCATGGCGGTCGCTGTGTATTAGGAGGGGGTAAGTTGGCATGGCGGTCGCTGTGTATTAGGAGGGGGTAAGTTGGCATGGCGGTCGCTGTGTATTAGGAGGGTGTAAGTTGGCATGGCGGTCGCTGTGTATTAGGAGGGTGTAAGTTGGCATGGCGGTCGCTGTGTATTAGGAGCGGGTAAGTTGGCATGGCGGTGACTGTGTATTAGGAGGGGGTAAGTTGGCATGGTGGTCGCTGTGTATTAGGAGGGGGTAAGTTGGCATGGCGGTCGCTGTGTATTAGGAGGGGTAAGTTGGCATGGCGGTCGCTGTGTATTAGGAGGGGGTAAGTTGACATGGAGGTGACTGTGTATTAGGAGGGGGTAAGTTGGCATGGCGGTCGCTGTGTATTAGGAGGGGGTAAGTTGGCATGGCGGTCGCTGTGTATTAGGAGGGGGTAAGTTGGCATGGACGTGACTGTGTATTAGGAGGGGGTAAGTTGGCATGGCGGTCGCTGTGTATTAGGAGGGGGTAAGTTGGCATGGCGGTCGCTGTGTATTAGGAGCGAGTAAGTTGGCATGGCGGTGACTGTGTATTAGGAGGGGGTAAGTTGGCATGGTGGTCGCTGTGTATTAGGAGGGGGTAAGTTGGCATGGCGGTCGCTGTGTATTAGGAGGGGGTAAGTTGGCATGGCGGTCGCTGTGTATTAGGAGGGGGTAAGTTGACATGGAGGTGACTGTGTATTAGGAGGGGGTAAGTTGGCATGGCGGTCGCTGTGTATTAGGAGGGGGTAAGTTGGCATGGCGGTCGCTGTGTATTAGGAGGGGGTAAGTTGGCATGGCGGTCACTGTGTATTAGGAGGGGGTAAGTTGGCATGGCGGTCGCTGTGTATTAGGAGGGGGTGTGTTGGCATGGCGGTCGCTGTGTATTAGGAGGGGGTAAGTTGGCATGGCGGTGACTGTGTATTAGGAGGGGGTAATTGGCATGGCGGTCGCTGTGTATTAGGAGGGGTAAGTTGGCATGGTGGTCGCTGTGTATTAGGAGGGGGTAAGTTGGCAAGGTGGTCGCTGTGTATTAGGAGGGGGTAAGTTGACATGGTGGTGACTGTGTATTAGGAGGGGGTAAGTTGGCATGGAGGTCGCTGTGTATTAGAAGGGGGTAAGTTGGCATGGCAGTCACTGTGTATTAGGAGGGGGTAAGTTGGCATGGCGGTCGCTGTGTATTAGGAGGGGGTAAGTTGGCATGGCGGTCACTGTGTATTAGGAGGGGGTAAGTTGGCATGGCGGTCGCTGTGTATTAGGAGGGGGTAAGTTGGCATGGCGGTCGCTGTGTATTAGGAGGGTGTAAGTTGGCATGGCGGTCGCTGTGTATTAGGAGGGTGTAAGTTGGCATGGCGGTTGCTGTGTATTAGGAGGGGGTAAGTTGGCATGGCGGTGACTGTGTATTAGGAGGGGGTAAGTTGGCATGGCGGTCGCTGTGTATTAGGAGGGGGTAAGTTGGCATGGCGGTCGCTGTGTATTAGGAGGGGGTAAGTTGGCATGGAGGTGACTGTGTATTAGGAGGGGGTAAGTTGGCATGGGGGTCGCTGTGTATTAGGAGGGGGTAAGTTGGCATGGCGGTCACTGTGTATTAGGAGGGGGTAAGTTGGCATGGAGGTCGCTGTGTATTAGGAGGGGGTAAATTGGCATGGCGGTCGCTTTGTATTAGGAGGGGGTAAGTTGGCATGGCGGTAGCTGTGTATTAGGAGGGGGTACGTTGGCATGGTGGTCGCTGTGTATTAGGAGGGTGTAAGTTGGCATGGCGGTCGCTGTGTATTAGGAGGGGGTAAGTTGGCATGGCGGTCGCTGTGTATTAGGAGGGGGTAAGTTGGCATGGCGGTCGCTGTGTATTAGGAGGGGGTAAGTTGGCATGGCGGTCGCTGTGTATTAGGAGGGTGTAAGTTGGCATGGCGGTCGCTGTGTATTAGGAGGGTGTAAGTTGGCATGGCGGTCGCTGTGTATTAGGAGCGGGTAAGTTGGCATGGCGGTGACTGTGTATTTGGAGGGGGTAAGTTGGCATGGTGGTCGCTGTGTATTAGGAGGGGGTAAGTTGGCATGGCGGTCGCTGTGTATTAGGAGGGGGTAAGTTGGCATGGCAGTCGCTGTGTATTAGGAGGGGGTAAGTTGACATGGAGGTGACTGTGTATTAGGAGGGGGTAAGTTGGCATGGCGGTCGCTGTGTATTAGGAGGGGGTAAGTTGGCATGGCGGTCGCTGTGTATTAGGAGGGGGTAAGTTGGCATGGAGGTGACTGTGTATTAGGAGGGGGTAAGTTGGCATGGCGGTCGCTGTGTATTAGGAGGGGGTAAGTTGGCATGGCGGTCGCTGTGTATTAGGAGCGGGTAAGTTGGCATGGCGGTGACTGTGTATTAGGAGGGGGTAAGTTGGCATGGTGGTCGCTGTGTATTAGGAGGGGGTAAGTTGGCATGGCGGTCGCTGTGTATTAGGAGGGGGTAAGTTGGCATGGCGGTCGCTGTGTATTAGGAGGGGGTAAGTTGACATGGAGGTGACTGTGTATTAGGAGGGGGTAAGTTGGCATGGCGGTCTCTGTGTATTAGGAGGGGGTAAGTTGGCATGGCGGTCGCTGTGTATTAGGAGGGGGTAAGTTGGCATGGCGGTCACTGTGTATTAGGGGGGGGTAAGTTGGCATGGCGGTCGCTGTGTATTAGGAGGGGGTGTTGGCATGGCGGTCGCTGTGTATTAGGAGGGGGTAAGTTGGCATGGCGGTCGCTGTGTATTAGGAGGGGGTAAGTTGGCAAGGCAGTCGCTGTGTATTAGGAGGGGGTAAGTTGGCAAGGCAGTCGCTGTGTATTAGGAGGGGGTAAGTTGGCATGGCGGTTGCTGTGTATTAGGAGGGGGTAAGTTGGCATGGCGGTGACTGTGTATTAGGAGGGGGTAAGTTGGCATGGCGGTCGCTGTGTATTAGGAGGGGGTAAGTTGGCATGGCGGTCTCTGTGTATTAGGAGGGGGTAAGTTGGCATGGAGGTGACTGTGTATTAGGAGGGGGTAAGTTGGCATGGCGGTCGCTGTGTATTAGGAGGGGGTAAGTTGGCATGGCGGTCGCTGTGTATTAGGAGGGGGTAAGTTGGCATGGCGGTCGCTGTTTATTAGGAGGGGGTAAGTTGGCATGGCGGTCGCTGTGTATTAGGAGAGGATAAGTTGGCATGGCGGTCGCTGTGTATTAGGAGGGGGTAAGTTGGCATGGCGGTCGCTGTGTATTAGGAGGGGGTAAGTTGGCATGGCGGTGACTGTGTATTAGGAGGGGGTAAGTTGGCATGGCGGTGACTGTGTATTAGGAGGGGGTAAGTTGGCATGGCGGTCGCTGTGTATTAGGAGGGGGTAAGTTGGCATGGCGGTCGCTGTGTATTAGGAGGGGGTGTGTTGGCTTGGCGGTCACTGTGTATTAGGAAGGGGTGTGTTGGCATGGCGGTCGCTGTGTATTAGGAGGGGGGGTGTTGGCTTGGCGGTCGCTGTGTATTAGGAGAGGGTGTGTTGGCATGGCGGTCACTGTGTATTAGGAGGGGGTAAGTTGGCATGGCGGTCACTGTGTATTAGGAGGGGGTGTGTTGGCATGGCGGTCGCTGTGTATTAGGAGGGGGTGTGTTGGCTTGGCAGTCGCTGTGTATTAGGAGGGGGTAAGTTGGCATGGCGGTCGCTATGTATTAGGAGAGGGTGTGTTGGCATGGCGGTCGCTGTGTATTAGGAGGGGGTAAGTTGGCATGGCGGTCGCTGTGTATTAGGAGGGGGTGTGTTGGCATGGCGGTCGCTGTGTATTAGGAGGGGGTAAGTTGGCATGGCGGTCACTGTGTATTAGGAGGGGGTAAGTTGGCATGGTGGTCGCTGTGTATTAGGAGGGGGTGTGTTGGCATGGCGGTTGCTGTGTATTGGGAGGGGGTAAGTTGGCATGGTGGTCGCTGTGTATTAGGAGGGGGTGTGTTGGCATGGCGGTCGCTGTGTATTAGGAGGGGGTAAGTTGGCATGGCGGTCGCTGTGTATTAGGAGGGGGTGTGTTGGCATGGCGGTCGCTGTGTATTAGGAGGGTGTAAGTTGGCATGGCGGTCGCTGTGTATTAGGAGGGGGTAAGTTGGCATGGCGGTCGCTGTGTATTAGGAGGGGGTAAGTTGGCATGGCGGTCGCTGTGTATTAGGAGGGGGTGTGTTGGCATGGCAGTCACTGTATTAGAAGGGGGTAAGTTGGCATGGTGGTCGCTGTGTATTAGGAGGGGGTGTGTTGGCATGGCGGTCACTGTATTGGGTATTAGCTGCAGGCGGTCTCAGTGCGGTTTCCCAGGGAATGAGCGCTCAGTATTTATCATTGTTCAGATCACATTATTTCCGGACAAACAGATCCCGTCCTTGGACCTTTCTCAGTCACAGTCTCATTTCCATCTGCTAAGTGACAGCACAAAGAGCCAGCTCTCAATGTCCGCTCAGTCACAGTCTGGCTTTGGGAGTCAACTGGCCGCTTCACAAAGACCCATTTAACATCTCTCACAGGACGCGCTGCAAATAAACCATTTAGTAACGCAATGGCGGTTCACTTCCCATTCTAAACCCTTTTATAGAGCTGAATGACACAATAAGAGCAGCCTCTCACATGTAACTAGTTTGTATCCACAAGGGAATGAAAGTAATGTTCATTGTGGGGCTTATTTGTTAAACAGTGAGTTACAGGCAATTAAAGAATGAATTCCAACATTTGGGTTAGAAATACGAAGATATCACTGATGGTCACGGATTGGCTATTTTAACCACAAATTGGCAACTGGGTTTTCAATTCACAATTATTCAAGTTTAATTATTAATCTATCAGCAAATAACAGATCCAGTTCATCAAATATTGAAATAAAATATTCAATAAAAATAAAATAAAAACATGGCTAATCTACCTGCACACACAGCTCCTCTGCATGCTGTTTGGCAGTTCATGAAAAGTGCTGGCATACAGTATGTGGCATTCATACGCTGCGGAGGGTAAATCAGTTAATTTATGAAGATTATATATTATAAATACAGCATACACGGCAGCAATATTCATGCCCTGTCCAACAATAAGAAGCTGTGATCTGTGTCCAGCAAACATTGTGCATTTAGAAAGCCTATTGGATGCTGGACAGATTCAAAGAAAAGGAAAGGGACTGATACATTGAAGGGTTAATGCACAGAAATTCTAACCAATGATGGAATGTGTGTTTCATTTTTAAAGAAACAAAACAGCAATTTATGGCAGATGTAAATAGTCCGATTGTTTTTTTCATTTTGACTGTTTACGTTTTACGAGTCACTTGTGAGCTTAGACGTCAGTTGCCATAACTCACAGTTGGTCTAAATGTGATTACTGTTACCATTTCCTATAAATTGGTTTATTCATTAAAACCAAATGGTTACGAGTTTTAAATCAAATTGTAAAATTCAGCCTAAGATATTCACGCTGTGAGTTGAGCTGAATTAATTATTTTTTTCAAACAGTTTTTGGCCTAAATTTTGCGATTTGGTTTTCATTTAGCTGCAGATCGCTGTTGGATTACATTTCCCCAAAGTGACGTGTAAGGGTTAACACGAGGCACAGGGGGTTTAACTGTATCTCTGATTCCAATGAATAATCCCAGCAGGATTCCATTGGACCATTCTATACTGTCACTAGACACGAATATAGAAAAGGCTGAAAAATCTGCAGTTTCCATGGTTATTGCTCAAGCTTTTTTTTAATCAAATTAATCTCTGGTACTCGGGAAGAGGTACACATAGCGCCACATTACCCCCAAATACTGCCCTCAAAAATAGTAAAATAAATCATATCACATTGCGAGCAAACAAACCAAACGAAATGAAGTTTATCAGATCCGCTTTTATATCATTTAATGCTGAACCTGATACAGTTTGTGAACTTTATCTTGTTTCCGATTCCTTCATTAACCATTTAACTGCTGGAAAAGTACGTTGTTAAAACCCATTGGCCCCCAGAATAGCAACGCAGACATTCACCGTCATTCGAACCACGAAGAGCAAAGAACTTGATTTGATCTGAACTTCTAGGAGGTGACGTAAAGGAAGAACAAAAAAATATATATATCTAAAAGCGAAATCCTAAATAAAACCTTCCAAACGCTGTACCCGTCTTACCTGCATCTGTGAGCGCCAACAGGTTTAACATAACCACTGCCTGTGCCAGGCTCCCAGCATTCCAGGTTCCCTGCGCCATCTCCCCCACCATCCCCTGTTCATGTCCTGGCGTCGATACGATCGCCTCTCTTTATATGTGACTCTGGTACTCTCGGACTGCCGCCACTCACCGATTGGTGCATCTGGGGCTCTGGCCGTTGCCGTGGGATACGGAGTCCCATGGTCAGCGTGTTTGGGAGCTTTATTCTCACACCCTGTGCCCAGATACAATGAAACCCACAGGCTGTTTAGAGATAAGCTAGAGGCTAATTCCTCCATGCCAAACAGAACCATCAAATGGCCAAGCAGACAAAGGGCTAGTAATACAGTGAATGGCTAATGCGTTAATCTGCCCAAGGTAGCCTTGACATAGCCCTCACAGATTAATGCATTTAATGTGAGCCAGTTGCACTAAACTGATGTATGTGAAACGTACACACTGTCCATCAGCCACGTACACAGAGCACACTGACATCTTAAAGGAGAATTAAACAGCCTCTGTGTTCCTCCAGTCGTTGCCAGAGCACAACTCAAATCACCCTCAGCCAAAGTTAGGAACTTATAAAAATGACAAAGATTTTTACTGAAACCTGTACACAATTTAGGTCGAGTTATGGATTTAGACGTCCTACAAACCCTGAAGATTCAAACGATGCAAAAATGTTATATTTAATATATTCTCATATTTTATGCTTATTTTATAAACCAAACAGAGCTGTTTTTGAACAACCAACAAAGGCAGAGACATAAAGGTTTCTTTGTTTCAATCTTTGTAAATATTTGGGGATTCTTTATTTATTAGAATGGTATATATTTTATTTACAGATTTACAGACACACTTTAACCCCTTAAGGACACATGAGATGTGTGACATGTCATGATTCCCTTTTATTCCAGAAGTTTGGTCCTTAAGGGGTTAAAGCTTCCCAGAGATATATCCGTGGGTCCCCCCTGTGCTATAAGAAATTGGATTTTTGTATTTTTTTTTTTCTTTATCCCCATCCAGTTAGCGGCTGCGTGAAAAAAGATAAAAGGAACATTACAACTTTATTCAGTGACATTAAAACCAAGTCAGACTAAAGCAGCTGAGCCATGAGTATTGTTTGCTAGAGAATTTTTCCAGATCAGCTATATTGGCTTTGATTTTACAGTTTGGTTTTCAATTCACTGCAGTCCACTATTTAGTAAATAAACAACAAAATAAACCAATCTTTGCTCCATTCACAGTAAGTCTGATGTGATTTACTCACTAAATAGGTCATTGATCTCAGAATAGAGAATCTCAGGCCAAAGTAGCCAAACTATAAGGATTCTGAAACTCTGCTATTTACCCTGGTCTGCTGGTTTGGTCTGAAATTAACATTTCTCTCGTCAAGTGAATGACGTCATCAGAGGTGAGTTACAGTATAGTTCCGTACATCTGATAAACCCCTTGTGAAACCCTAAACCCAATGATTTGTGAACTGCAGCTCCCATTATCCTCAGTCACCCTAAAAGCTGTGCAGGTGACACAGGCCAATGAGTGTATGGCCGAGGATCAGTTTACAGCAGGGGTAGGCAACCTTCAGCACTCCAGATGTTATGGACTACATCTCCCCTGATGCTTTGCCAGCATTGCGGGTGTAAGAGTATTATGTGAATTGTAGTCCACAACATCTGGAGTGCAGAAGGTTGCTTACCCCTGCTCTACAGCAATCTGCAGCTGTACGGTCCCAGAGCGCCTAATGGCAGCTTAATCACACAGTAATGGCCAAGCTAAGAGGGGACGCAGCTGGGGGTCTGCACGCATGGGAGAAATTAGCAGATGGAGACTTGGACCTCGGGGGGGAAACAGTCTGGGTCAGCTCGGAATCCACAAACACACAGAGCCTGCAGCTCCCTTTGGGGGGACGTCCTACATGTCCAGCCAGTGGGAATGTCACTTCGCTGCACCAGGCTTTTACCATTAATTCTGAGATTCAGCAAAGCGTGAAAATTCAATCAAATCCTCTGGACCTGAACTAGGCTAATGGCAGTGAGGAAATAAACCATGCAGAACCAAAGCTGGCAAGCATGCATTCCCCTCTGCATTTATTATTATTAAACGTTCATTGTTTTAAATATCCCACAAATAGAGAAACAGGTAAATAAATCACAGGGGCAGCCAATGGGGAGCTGGGCAGCAACAAGTGCTACGATTCTCAGATATCCTTCTCTGGAAAAACTTATGGGTCTCAGTCCAAGAATATCTGGCTCTCATTCAGTTACCGATCACACAGGGCGACAGCTGGGGTTATACAATAACCTGGTAATAAACTGGGGGATATCGAAATCTAGGCCAAAGCACCCGAGCTGGAAAAAGTTTTACTTATTGACTAGCTTAGTCTAGAATTTTGATTGTCCTGATAAACTCCCACCAATTTAATGGTGTAGATCAGGGATAGGCAACCTTCGGCTCTTCAGATGTTGTGGACTACATCCCCCATAATGCTCTTACACACATAATGCTGGCAAAGCATCATGGGAGGTGAAGTCCAAAACATCTGGAGAGCCGAAGGTTCCCCACCCCTGGTGTAGATCAAATGAATCTCAAAGCTCAAATTTTTGGGGCAAAATAACTAAATGGGGATAACATTTCCAAGTTCGCTATGTTTCACGTTTAATCATTTTGGCTTAAAATGTGAAATTCACTTTGAATCTCAGACTGTTCGCAGTTTAGTAAACCGGCCCTGTTTGAGCCGTGAAGGCTGCTTTGACCATCAGATATCGCAGGTCAAAGCAGCCTTTGGTGAATTTATTGTTATCGAGACAGTGAGATAAAATAGAGAACGTATGTCAGAGTTACAATATTGCAAATAAATACAATGTATGACATCCACCATTAAAATCTTATAATGGACTAATATTGACCTCGATTTAATATTCTTGGATAGGATAATACTATACTCTGATGTGAATATCTGCTATATTGCATGAAATTCAATAAAAATCTAAATTTAAAAAATTTAAAGGATTTTCAAATTATTTAATATTTTTGGATAACTTTTAAAATTACTTAATATTTAGAAAATAAAAATATTTAAATATTTCGATTTTTTTTATTTGAAATATTTTTTTTGTAATTTCTTTAAAATAATTTAATATTTTGAAAAAGTACTTTTAAATTTTCATTAAAAATATTAAATCAAGGCCATTGTTCAGGAACATTAAACAATAGCTGGTAACTAATGGTGTAACAGTTTGTAATATGAGATGTTTCGGTTTATTTCAATTTATGCTCCTATATATATATTTTTAATTATTATTGGAGGGTGAGCTGTGGGATTGGGACAAAAACAGAGTAATTCCCTAAATAACAACGTGGCAGAAAATCAAACTGAATATCAAATATGAAGCCAATAAAACAAAACTTGTTTTTTTCAATATAATTGCCATTTCGTATTTTACTTTCAGCCACATCGTCCACTCGCAGGTACTGGAAAACGGACATAATTCCTTACAAAATGTTTATATTTCATATCGAATAATAAACACTACGAGTTGGCAACCATCTACGCTACGTGACCAAATAAACTTTCATTGAAATGTCTGGGAATATAACGATAAAAGTGCACATTGGACCAATCTTGATACTTCATTTAATTACCGTGTGATATATTGAATATTGGGCACGTTTCGTTACTTTGAAATATTGTTGCCCTGATTGGTATTAATTAATTGCATTGTTTGATTCTGAACATTTGGATGGATGTTTTATCCCCCTTTTTTTGTTCTCCCTTGTTGTTTTCTGCTCCCTCCCCTCCAACCCCCAAATTTGTAATTTTGAAATCTTTATTATTAATTAAATCGGAATTTTTCCAGTTTAATTGTTTTGGCCTGAAGTGTGAAATTAATTCAGAATTCCTGACATTTCTGTTGCACTTGGATTGATTGATTGATTGATCGATTGATTAAAATAAATTAGAGAGATTTATAGGGGTCATATTGCATGTTGGGGACAGTGTTGTTAGCGGTTATAATTGCATTGACAGACAGACGCACAGACGGACAGACAGCGATAGATAAATGATAAATACACATTCCGTCATGTCATGTCCGTTAACCCCCCTCACCCCTTTTTGCTGGCAATGATTACCCAGTCAATTCTGACTTGGATTAATCAGAAACCCTCAGCTGTGACAGTCCTGCAGGCTGCCATCTCTGTGCCAGCTATGTTATCACAGCCCAGAGCAGTCAGCTGCTGCCAGTATCCACATTTAACCCCCTCACTGCCTGCAGCGTACAGAGAGGAGCCAGCTGGGGATTCAACCCCTAACCGTGTGCAAAGCTTTCGTTACAATGTAGCACGTTCGACTTCAGTTATATCTAGCGAGAGATGTTCCTGTATGACGTGAGATATAACAAAAAATGCGAAATCTTTCACAGTATCACACAGTTTAAAGTGCTCCGATCAAATAAAGTGCACATGAGTGTAATTACACTAATTTGAGATAATAAAGTCCTTAAGTGAGATATATTAGAATCAATTTTAATAAATCCAGACTCTGAAATGCCCTACACGTATTCACTAACGTGTGAATTGCAGGGAATTTAACGTGAATTAAAAGTGAATTTCAAATCTGAGGTAAAAATGGTTGAACCCGAAAAATTCTCAGTCAACTATGCCTTCAGTTCGTCTACTTTGGCCTTAAATTTAAATTCACTATTAATTAACTATGAATTCTCTGCAGTTCTCACGTTAGTGAATAACCGTGATAATCTCCACAATCCACTCTCCCCCCCCAAAATTTTTTAAAAATACCCGAGGCATTTACAATATTGCAGTTTGTGAATACCTCAATTAATGGGAACATTAATAAAACTAACAGATTTTAATTAGCATTAACCAAACATGGCAGAGATATAGAGCTGTAAGAATCGCTTGGCTTTAGCAGAGAATGATATAAAATAGTTCATTTTTGTAAATTCGGATTGGTTGAGATTCTCTTAATACTGTATCAAGTTTCCTGAGCCTGCCGGTACAGTATTGCTTAGCGGATGGGCTTGAGGCCAGGACTGTTTATTCCCTAATAGTGATGTCCCGAACAGTTCACCAGGAACCGTTCGCCGGCGAACATAGCGTGTTCGTGGTCGCGAACATGCGCGATGTTCGGTCCGCCCCCTATTCGTCATGGAGGTGGGAGGGTCTGGGAGGGAGAGTCTGCTGCTGATTGGCTGAAATGTGTCTGCTGACTGTGAGGTACAGGGTCAAAGTTTACTCAATGATGACAAATAGGGGGCAGACCGAACATCGCGCGTGTTCGCGAACTGTTCCTGGCGAACTGTTTGGGACATCACTATTCCCTAAACATCAACTAAAAACTGCAACATTTAGGCCAAACTAGCTCAATTGGAAACAATTTGCAACTTAGCTAAAGTCTCTAATTTTTGTAATTCGTATTTTAATTTGTTATATTTCGTTGTTTAGTATATAAATCTTAGGGTTATTTAAAAGGACCACTATAGGCACCCAGACCACTTCAGCTCAATGAAGTGGTCTGGGTGCCAGGTCCATCTAGGATTAACCCTTTCTGCTGTAAACATAGCAGTTTCAGAGAAACTGCTATGTTTACATATCGGTTAATCCAGCCTCTAGTGGCTGTTTTATTGACAGCCCCTAGAGGAGCTTCCGCGCTTCTCACTGTGATTTTCACAGTGAGAAGACGCCAGCGTCCATAGGAAAGCATTGAGAATCCGATGACATCAGAAGAGGGAGGAGAGTCCCCAGCACCGAGGGAGCCCGGCGCTGGAGAAAGGTAAGTGTTTAACCCCTTCAGCCCCCTTCAGCCGGGCGGGAGGAGGACCCTGAGGGTGGGGGGGGATCTAAAGACCCTAAGGTGCCAGGATAACGAGTTTGTTTTTCTGACACTGTAGTGGTCCTTTAATAAAGTGTGAATTTTTTCTTTCAGTTTAGCAGGGTAGGTATGCAATACTGTCTGGTTTTAGAATGACGTATTTACCAACCAATCTCTGAATCTAACGGCAGTGAAAGGCTTAGTGTGTATGACAAATGACAGTCACTTGAATTGCATGACTCATCCACAAATGACCACTGGATGGCAGCAAATTCCCATTAAAAAGGCTCTGCGGGGTCTCTCTAATTGCTGATAGAAAGCCAAACTAATAAAAAAAAACTTTAGAAAATTATATTTTAAATTAGAAATGGCGTTTGAATTAGAAGGAATTGGTTGTGGTAAATAAAGATTTAAACTTTTAATGAGCAGCGGGAAGCCATGTGCTTTTGCTAGTAATATTGAAATTCTTCTCTGAACTGATGCTCATTATTTTAAATGGTTTGTTAGTTAGGTGCCCGTGCCCGGTCCCCTAATTCTTCCTCCTGTCCTGAATAATCTTGTCACTGACTTTATATAATGTGAGAGCCCTACAGTGCCCCTCTGTCTCCACCCCCCTCCCCTCAGTTTTGGATTGGGTGTTTCCTCCTCCGTCAATGAGATCTGTGAACCAATTGCGCATGCACGGCTATCGACGCATGTATATTAGGCCTTCCCCATAGGAAAGCATGGAGCCAATGGCGTTTTTCAATAAACTGGACGTCCTCATGCAGTGTGTGGCCGTCCAGCATCGTTTTACGAAAAGCCAGGAAACTCCTCTAGTGGCTGTCTGGTGGTTGTTAATAGACAGCCACTAGAAGCAGTCTTAACCCTTTAATGTAAACATTGCAGTTTCTCTAAATCTATAATGTTTTACATTACGGTGTTAAGTGGGACAGGGACACTGCAGCCAGACTACTTCAATGAGATGGCATGGTCTGGGTGCCTGTAGTGTCCCTTTAACACTGGGAATAATCCTGACGGCCCCTTGGACACACTGCCACACACACACAAGAAATACAAAATAAAAACGTGGCATGAAGCTGATCCCCCGCCACATGGGAATGGATCTGCTGCCCAAACGGACACCTGCACTCTTTTCTAAATTCTATCACTATTACCTCTATGCTGGGGTATTTATATGAATATGGACAAAATTACACAACCTCACATGCATCACGCACAGAGACACACACAAAACAGCACACATGTATGCTGTAACTGTACTGCACTATGTCCCATACTGTAACCCTGCACCCTGACAGTATTGGAGGGTAGGACTGTGCAACAAACCCTTGTGGTGGAATCTCGGTAAAAAATAAATTTAGTAGGCCGAGATTACCACGTGGCATGTGTACGTGCATATGCTGACGTATCGATCAGTTGGTTGCACGAGGCAAGATACGATCAGTAGTGTACGGAGCATGTGCAAGAATACAGGATGTAGTATTCCCCTCCTCCATTGTGCTGGACAGGCCATGCGGTCAAGCAGGAAGTTAATTCTCATTTGTGTTGATTGGTTAAGAGAATGTGCGGGTGGAGCTTAATATGGGAGGAGTTATGTGCCTATATAAGGAGCCTGCACTATTGTCCGGGGCTCAGAACTTGCTGTATTTTGGTGACGTTAGTCCCTCTGAGTCCCGATCGGTGATCCAATAAAGAATCTCTTCCTTCCTGAAGAAACTTGTGTCCATCTCTCTGTGCTTGGCTTCCGTCAGTTTCTCCGGTATCATTTGGTGCATTGGCCGGGAAGCTCATCGTTCAACGGTAGCTGAGAGGCAGAGGCGTGAGACGGTCTATCTTTGCCCACGTTCTCTACGGCTGCACCCCTGAACTTCTGCGTGGACCTCCCTTCGTCTCGGCGCCACTGGTCTGTTGTCCAGGAGATCATCGGCCTCTACGTAAGAAGTGCTGGGGTGTCCCCGTCGATGAGTGTGAACTCAGGTTCAGGAACGAGGAGGTAAGACAACTGCTGTTTTAGACGGCAGACCCACTAGGGGTATACCGATTGTGCGGTAGGCCCAAAAGGGGTTTAAATCTGTGTATGGAATCTGCCCCCTCTGTCGGAGGGAAGGAGCGAAGGCGCACCGCTCAATCGAACGCTCTTTAGTAAGACCGTTTGATTTGGTTTGGAGTCAGGCGGGGTCCTGTGTAAATAGCCCTAGCCGGACACCGGTGTCTTGTCTAGACTAGCGTTCTAGGGTGTATATTTTGTTCGCTAGGTCGGAGGGACCGGGAGACTAAGCGGCGTCTGTGTAAATTCGGTTCGCTAGATCTCAACCTATCTTGGCTAAGTGGGAAGGCGTGTAAATTTGGAACCCACTAGATTTTTGATAGAGTAAATAGACTAAGAGGGTTCTGTTGTAAATTCCGCCCTCTAGTTCGCTATATGTGGTGCTTGGGCAGTGTGGCTAACCAAAACGGGTGTACATAGTTTTAGGTAGTCCATTCAAGGTACTGGCCAATAGTTTAGTTGGGATTGTATATGTGTTAAAGATTGTTAGTAAAGTGTATATCTTGTTAGATAGCGCGAGCTCAGCCGTCTAGCGAGAGTGTTAATAGTGTGTTGCTGTATCATAGTGCATGGTACCATAACCCTGTATATTTACTGACACTGTATATAAGTACTAATCATTGTCGTCTATTGCATGTTTAACACCATAACCACTAATAATTGTATTGTGACCTTAAATTGTGCTTTGACCTATGCTAACCGTACTGTAACCGCTATTTGTAAAAGACGATGTTACTGGGGTGTGTTATAGACGGGTAATTCGTATATAGAGAATTATAGCGTGGGTGACTGTATAGTTTCGCCAAAGGGCATAATATTGATTATTTAGTGACTGGTGTAACAGCTGTGTGTGTACGGGAATTCCCTGAGTGTTTATTGTGTTATTGTGTACGTTTCACTTGGTAACCGTACCACGTGGTGCTGTTGCCAGAGGAAACGGGTGTGACTGTTGAATAGAACACGTGCATAGTATTCGTTGTCAACAACGATTTTGGATCCCTTAGGTTGTATGGTAAAGCATTTTAAAAAGGGATTTAAAACATGTGATTTTGGGGTTAAAATGTCTCCTGTACGTTTGGTCACTTTGTGCACTAGGGAGTGGCCTACTTTGGTTGCGGCATGGCCGCCGCGTGGTAGTTTGGATCCAACCCTGATACAGCGTGTACACGTGGCTGTGTCAGGTAGGCCTGAACTTTACGGACAGTTTCCATATATTGATTGTTGGAGACAGGCCGTAAACGACTCGCCAAAATGGATTCAGATATGCCACGAGGAGCAATGTCGCCTCATGGTGGCCAGGACTTGTTTGTCCACTAGGACTGTGGTTAGGCCCATTTTGGACACGCCCCCTGAGTCCGAGATCCCTTTGCCGCCCCCTTACTTCCCTATAGGAAGAGGTGACGCGAGTGCAGGAAGTTCTATACCCCTCCCCTCATTGCCCTCATCCACTTCCGCTTCCTCCTCCAGTACAGAATCCACCCCCCTCGTATTAAACCTCCCCTTCCGGAACCAGAACCAACCCCCGTTAGATCTGAATATCCTGATTTGGCGCCACTTCAAACTTCCGGTCAAGCTTCTTCTAGCTCGGCTGGGAGTATTCTATTTACTAGCTTTTCCCAAAATCAAGCTCCCACATCCTCATGCCTTATTTCCCCCCGACTGGAACCCATAACTAACGCCTCTTCACGTAGCCCTATACTAACCAGACAACTGACCGGTACCCAACAACTCAAACATTATCAGATGCCTCTTCGTCTGAATCCTGGGTCAGCCTATCTCGATGCCGCAGGCCAAATGGCACATGCTGACCCAGTCTTCGTATATGTCCCGTTCACGACTACCGATCTCTTGAATTGGAAGACCCACAACTCCTCGTACACTGAGAAACCACAAGCTATGACCGATCTGTTCACCTCGATAGTTCAGACACATAATCCGACATGGGCTGATTGCCAGCAGTTATTAATGACATTGTTTAATAATGAGGAAAGGACAAGGATTAACCAAGCGGCCATTAAA
The DNA here is from genome assembly GCF_036172605.1 of Pelobates fuscus. Taxonomy (NCBI): domain Eukaryota; kingdom Metazoa; phylum Chordata; class Amphibia; order Anura; family Pelobatidae; genus Pelobates; species Pelobates fuscus. Next base: position 378,627,041 of record NC_086321.1, read on the forward strand.
GCGCTAGAGGATAGAGCCCGTGCTTTGAATCAAGCCAATCCGGCAGCATGGGCCGCAACACATTACCCTAATACCGATCCCGATTGGAATGTTAATGGCGCAGATATGGTTCAACTCAAAGCCTATAGAGACGCTATAATTGCTGGCATGAAAGCCGGAGGGAAGAAAGCTATTAATATGTCGAAGACAGTTGAGGTGATTCAGAAAAGTGATGAAGCGCCCAGTGTCTTTTATGACCGATTATTGGAGGCATACCGCTTGTATACCCCCTTTAATCCGGAAGACGCTGAACAGGGAAACAGAGACAAAGAAAGAGGAAGAGCGCAAGATGCGTAAAAAGGCTGATATGCTAGCGGTAGCGATCACAGGCGTAGATAGACGGGGCCCAGATAGAGGCGATAGTAGATGGAATAGGGAGCCTTTGAGTAGGAATCAGTGCGCGTATTGCAAGGAAGAAGGGCATTGGAGAAACGAGTGTCCGCAAAGAGAGCAGTACGAGAGAGACCCACCCAGGGCAGGTTACGGAAACTTTAGAGGCAGAGCGAGAGGTAGAGGAGGCCCCGGAGGGAGCAATGGTAATAGAGGAAGTAATGGGAACAGAGGAAGTGTAAGGGAAGATAGGTACTATCCAGCAGCGCAAAGGTCCCGCGATAGAGAAGGTAGGGACTTTGTAGGATTGGCTGACACGGTCATGGAGGACTATTGATACCGACTGGGCTCCATCCCCCTTGGTCGAGCGGAGCCTATGGTCGATGTATCAATAGGGGGAAAAAGGAGTGCGTTCATGATCGACACTGGTGCTGAACATTCGGTGGTGACTGACCTAGTTGCTCCTCCATCTGGAAGAACTATTACTGTAATAGGAGCAACTGGAAGAAGTGCTGCAAAACCGGTTCTTAAAAGTCGACTCTGTACATTGGGAGGCCACGTAGTAAAACATCAATTCCTTTATATGCCTGAATGTCCAGTCCAATTGCTGGGACGTGATATGCTATCTAAGTTACAAGCGCAGATTACGTTCCTACCAAATGGAACAACATCCTTAAAGTTTAATGGACCTTCAGGTATTATGACATTATCCGTACCAAAGGAAGAAGAGTGGCGACTTTATACAGCGTTGACTAGCCAAAACCCTAGGAGTGATGAATCCTTATTCAATATACCAGGAGTTTGGGCAGAGAACAACCCACCAGGACTGGCCCGCAATATTCCACCTATTAAAATCTAACTAAAACTTGGGGTTTATCCAGTGAGCCTAAGACAATATCACATCCCGTAGAAGGCTAAGAAGAACATCCAATATTATCTGGATAAGTTCATACGGTATGGTATCCTAAAATTCTGTACTTCCCCCTGGAACACCCCATTGCTGCCTGTTCAAAAGCCCGGTACAGATGAGTATCGACCTGTACAGGACTTGAGAGCAGTCAATGATGCGGTTGTTAGTATACATCCAGTTGTGCCCAATCCATATAACCTGCTTGCTTTAATTCCGGGCGGGGCTACTTACTTTACAGTCCTAGACCTCAAAGATGCCTTCTTTTGCCTCCGAATTGCCGCAGAAAGCCAATGTATCTTCGCTTTCCAATGGGAAAACGCTGTGACGGGCTCAAAACGCCAAATGACCTGGACAAGACTGCCCCAAGGGTTTAAAAATTCACCTACCCTATTTGGTTCAGCTCTAAGTCAAGATTTATTGGATTTCGAGTCCATCCCAGGAGAGTGTGTATTGTTACAATATGTAGATGACTTGTTGATAGCAGCAGTTACAAAGGAAATATGTCAGCAAGCAACGCACGATCTACTACACATTCTCTGGAAGGCAGGATACAAGGTGTCTAGAAAGAAGGCTCAGTTGTGTTTGCCAACTGTCAAATATCTGGGATTCCATATCTCTGAAGGTCAAAGAATTATGGGGCCAGAGAGAAAAGAAGCTGTGTGCCAAATACCGATACCCAAGAATAGAAGACAAGTGCGAGAATTCTTGGGGGCAGCAGGCTTCTGTAGGATATGGATTCCCAGCTACGCGATACTGGCAAAACCTCTGTATGCAGCTATCAAAGGTACAGAGCACGACCCCTTCTTATGGACTCAAGAACAGCAAACGGCATTTGAAGATGGGAAGAAGGCTTTGATGAGTGCCCCAGCATTAGGTCTACCTGATCACACACGACCATTCTACCTGTATGTACATGAGCAAAGAAGAATGGCTGTGGGAGTATTGACACAGTACTTGGGATCATGGCAAAGACCTGTTGCCTACATGTCTAAGCAACTGGATGCAGTGGCCAGCGGACTTCCACCTTGTCTAAGAGCCGTAGCTGCAGCCGCCCTGCTAGTAGCTGAAGCCGATAAACTCACTCTGGGTCAAGAACTTTATGTACGAGTCCCACATGCAGTACAGACGTTGCTGGATTACAAAGGAAATCATTGGTTTAGTAACAGCCGTATGACCAAGTATCAAGCAATGTTGTGTGAAAACCCAAGAGTGCATTTAGAGACTGTAAATACCTTAAATCCAGCTACCCTTTTGCCACAACCTACTGAAAGTCAACATGATTGTTTGGAAGTGATGAATGAAGTATTTTCAAGTAGACCAGATCTTCGTGATTTTCCTATCCAGAACCCCGATGTTCAATATTACACCGACGGCAGTAGTTATGTGAAAGAAGGGATCCGCTATGCAGGATATGCAGTAACAACGATAGACAAGGTGATAGAAGCTCGGCCACTGGCAAAAGGAACATCAGCACAAAAGGCAGAATTGATAGCACTGACACGAGCGTTACAATTGGCTGAAGGTTTAACCCCTTAAGGACCAAACTTCTGGAATAAAAGGGAATCATGACATGTCACACATGTCATGTGTCCTTAAGGGGTTAAGAGTGAACATCTACACGGACTCCAAGTATGCGTTTTTAACCACTCATGCCCACGGAGCTTTGTATAAAGAAAGAGGACTATTGAATTCAGAAGGCAAAGAAATCAAGTACGCAGCTGAAATCCTACAACTATTGGAAGCAGTGTGGGAACCGAAAGAAGTCGGTATTATACATTGTCGAGCGCATCTGAGAGGAGATGGTGATGTAACCAAAGGAAATCGGATGGCAGATAGTGCAGCTAAGCGTGCCGCTGAATCAGGAAGACAGGAATATGTGGAGCATATAGCTGCTCTTATACCAACTCCACTGTCTCAATGGACTCCAGTTTATACAGCTCAAGAACAGGAGTGGTTAAAGACTGAACCTGGAAAGTATTTGGAGAACAGATGGTATCAGTTAGAAGATGGAAGAATAGTCATTCCAGCATCACTAGCGGTAGAAATTGTCCAAAACTATCACAACGGGACACATTCTGGGAGAGACAGCACAGAAGAATCTCTCAGAAAACATTTCTACATACCAAGATTGTCTAACTTGACTCAGGCCATTGTACGAAGATGTGTAACGTGTGCTAAGAATAATGCAAGGCAAGGACCAGTAAAGCCACCAGGAGTCCAGTTTATGGGGGGACTCCCCATGTCCGATTTACAAATTGACTATACAGTAATGCCTAAATCTGGTGGACATCGCTACCTACTGGTAGTTGTGTGTACCTATTCAGGCTGGGTAGAAGCATGTCCTACTCGTACAGAGAAAGCAGGGGAAGTTGTGAGATTCCTGCTACGAGAAATAATACCCCGATATGGACTACCCTGCTCTATAGGATCGGACAATGGTCCAGTGTCAGGATCGGGACAGGGATCCAACACGCAGAGTACAAACAGGTGGTAGGTACGTATACCGGACCTTAGAATGGCCGGACTTAACGTAAGGAGTAAGTAGAGAATGGTCTAGGAACAAGCCGAGGTCGAGGGAACGAGAGGACAGGTAAGCGAGAGACAAGCCGAGTTAAAGGGTAACAGAGATAAACAGGGTAGTACAGACAAGCCGGGTCAGAACCAAAGAGACAACTAGAATACAAGAGCACTGAGTGTCTAGACAGGCTAGAACCACGACAGGGCAATGAGCAGATGCCGAAAGCCTTACTTTATACCTTGATTCTAGAGGGTAATCACGCCCCCGACGAGTCCTGATTAGTGCTCAGGACTTGACTGACAGGTCGACCCGGGTTGGCGTCATGACGTCGACTACTGAGCGTCGCGTCATATAAGGAAGTGGATCCCTCGCGGTCGGCTTGTAAATGGCCGAGAGAACCGCGAGGAACGGAAGAAACAACCCCTCTGGGAGGATAAACGTCTAAGTCTCTCACCTCCTCTGAGGTAGAGACTACAGGTACCTTGACAGTACCCCCCCTCTCAGAAACGCCCACCGGGCGGAAGGAACCGGGACGAGATGGAAAACGGGAGTGAAAAGCCCTGCGGAGGCGAGGAGCATGTACATCTTCCTGAGGTACCCAAGTCCTCTCCTCAGGACCATATCCCTTCCAGTCAATAAGATATTGTAACTTCCCCCGGGAGATTCGAGAATCGATGATGGAGTTGATTTCATACTCCTCCTGACCCTCAACCTGAACAGAGCGAGGAGAGGATATAGTGGAGGAAAATCTGTTACAGACTAGCGGTTTCAGTAAAGAAACATGAAAGGAGTTAGGAATGCGTAAGGCAGCTGGAAGAGCTAGGCGATACGCAACTGGGTTAATTCGAGTCAGAACCCTGTAAGGACCAATGTAACGAGGAGCGAATTTCATAGAAGGAACCTTCAAACGAATGTTTCTAGTACTCAACCATACCCTATCACCTGGAACAAAAACCGGAGCCGCCCTTCTGTGCTTATCAGCGTGTTTCTTGAACAACATGGAATTATGTAGGAGAATTTGTCGAGTCTGATCCCACAACTTCCTCAAATTGGCAACATGAACATCAACCGACGGTACCCCTTGGGAAGGAGAAACCGAGGGAAGAATGGAAGGATGAAAGCCATAATTCATGAAGAAGGGACTGGAACGAGTAGAATCACAAACGAGATTATTGTGTGCAAACTCCGCCCAAGGAATCAAACCGACCCAATCGTCCTGGTGTTCAGAAACAAAACAACGCAAATATTGTTCAATCTTTTGATTGGTACGTTCAGCAGCTCCGTTAGACTGAGGGTGATAGGCAGAAGAAAAAATCAATTTCATGCCTAGTTGAGAACAGAAGGATCTCCAAAAACGTGAAACAAATTGGGAACCTCTATCGGAAACAATTTCGGAAGGTATCCCATGTAAGCGAAAAATCTCTCTCGCGAATATCTCCGCCAATTCAGGAGAAGTCGGGAGTTTAGTTAAGGGCACGAAATGAGCCATCTTAGTAAACCTATCAACCACCGTGAGGATCACAGTCTGTTTTTTAGAAATCTACAATGAAGTCCATAGCCAAACAGGACCATGGTCTCTCTGGAATGTTCAAGGGATGTAACAACCCACATGGAAGCGTATGAGGTTGCTTAGTCTTCATACAGACCTCACATGCTCCGATGAAATCCCTAATATCCTTCCGTAAAGAAGGCCACCAGAAATCTTTAGAGATCAAGGAACATGTCTTGCGAATACCCGGATGCCCAGCCGCCTTACTGTTGTGAAAACACTGTAAGAGTTCCAGTTGGAGTTCAGGAGGAACGAAATGCCTTGCCCCAGGAGTCTGTCTAGGCGCCAGATGCTGCAACTTCATGATCTGACCAAGCAACGGAGAGTGAATCTTAAGACTCGTGTTGGCGATAATATTGCACCTGGGTACTATAGAAGACAAAACCGGCTCAGATATCGCAGAAGGTTCATATTGTCGAGACAAAGCATCGGCTTTAGAATTCTTAGAACCAGGTCTATAAGTGAGCACGTAATTGAAATGCGTGAGGAATAAAGACCAACGAGCTTGCCTGGAGGACAAGCGCTTGGCCTCCCCAATATAGGACAGGTTCTTGTGGTCTGTCAAAATAGTAACAGGATGTAAGGTGCCCTCCAATAAATGTCTCCACTCCTTTAAAGCCATGATAACTGCTAGTAGTTCCCTGTCACCAATGTCATATCTGCTCTCAGGGCCTGATAGTTTCTTGGAAAAAAAACACATGGATGTAAGGGCTTATCCACACCTAACCTTTGGGACAGGATAGCACCTATACCTGTCTCTGAGGCGTCTACCTCGAGTAGGAAAGGCAGAGTCGTATCAGGGTGAACTAAAATTGGTGCAGAAGCAAACAGTTCCTTGAGTGTTTTGAAGGCAAGAAGGGCTTCAGTAGACCAGTTCTTAGTGTCAGCCCCCTGTCTGGTCATATTGGTAATAGGAGCTATAATTGAAGAGTAACCCTTAATGAAGCGCCTATAATAGTTGGAGAATCCAATAAACCTCTGAATGGCCTTGAGGCCCCTGGGTAAAGGCCAATCCAAAATGGACTGGAGCTTATCCGGGTCCATCTTAAACCCTTCCCCAGAAATCACATAACCAAGAAAGTTTATCTGGGATTGGTCAAAGCTGCATTTCTCCAATTTGCAGTACAGGCCATGTTGAAGAAGCTTGCGCAATACCCTTCTGACTTGTCTGTGGTGAGTCTCAATCTCTCTAGAGTGTATAAGTATATCATCCAGATATACAATAACGCAGTCATGTTGAAATTCCCTAAGAACTTCATTGATCAGGTCCTGAAATACTGCCGGTGCATTACAGAGGCCAAAAGGCATTACTGTGTATTCATAGTGCCCATAACGGGTATTGAACGCCGTCATCCACTCGTGTCCCTGCTGAATTCTCACCAAGTTATACGCCCCTCTGAGATCTAACTTGGTGAAAATCTTGGAGCCTTTTAGACGATCAAAGAGCTCGGTAATCAAAGGAATTGGGTAGGCATTTCTAATGGTTATTTTGTTCAAACCTCGATAATCAATGCAAGGTCTTAGTGTACCATCCTTCTTTTTAACAAAAAAAAACCCAGCCCCGGCAGGAGAGGAGGATCTCCTAATGAATCCTTTTTCAAGGTTCTCACGAATATACTCCTCTAAGACTAAGTTCTCTTTAGTGGACAAAGGATATACATTACCCCTGGGGGGCATAGTACCAGGTAGTAGATTAATCTTACAATCAAAAGACCTGTGTGGAGGTAAAGTATCAGCATTCTTTTTGTCAAATACTGCCTTTAAATCCAGGTACAGGGGCGGTATTTGTACCTCTGTAGAGTAGGTAGAATTAATCGGTGTGTTAACTGCGCAAAGCGGTGACACTGTCCGTAAGCACCTGTCCTGACAACCCTGACCCCATGAGATTATCTCCCCTAATTCCCAATCAATAATAGGGTTATGTTTTTTTAACCAAGGGTACCCCAGGACTATGGGAACAGAAGGAGAAGAAATAAGCAATAAAGATATGTCTTCCTCGTGTAAGATACCAACAGTTAATTTAACGGGTATGGTTTCACGGAAAATAACAGGCTCAACTAAAGGTCTACCATCTATGGCCTCAACGGCCAAGGGTGTCTCCCTTAACTGGGATGGGATAGCGTGTTTGGTAACAAAAACTTGGTCGATAAAGCTCTCAGCAGCTCCGGAATCTATCAATGCCATAGTTTCTAGTACTCCCTTCTCCCAAGTTAAAGAAACGGGTAGCAGAAGCCTGTGATCTTTATAATTAAGATTAGAGGACAAAATAGAAACACCCAAGGCCTGTCCTCTAGAGAAACTTAGGTGCGAGCGTTTCCCGAGCGATTAGGACAATTTAGGCGTAAATGACCTCTGACTCCACAGTACATACACAACCCCTCCCTTCTCCTGTACTGTCTCTCCTCTTCTGAGAGGCGAGTATTGCCTATCTGCATAGGTTCTGGAAAAAGTGAGGTTGTGGATTCAGAACTTAGAAATGAAGGAGCTAGTTTAAAGGAAGGTCTACGGTTTCTCTCTCGAGTGTTCTGCCTCTCTCTTAAACGTTCGTCAATGCGAGAAATAAAAGAAATTAAATCCTCCAAATTTTCAGGAAGCTCTCTAGTAGCAACCTCGTCAAGGATTATGTCTGATAACCCGTTTAAAAATACATCTATATAAGCCTGTTCATTCCACTTAACCTCTGCCGCCAAGGACCTGAACTCTAGTGCATAATCCACAAGTGTTCGGTTTTCTTGTCTAAGGCGCAACAGTAATCTAGCTGCATTGACCTTTCTACCTGGAGGGTCAAAAGTTCTTCTGAAAGCAGCTACAAAGGCATTATAATTATATACTAACGGATTATCATTTTCCCACAATGGATTGGCCCATCTCAAAGCTTTCTCAACAAGTAATGTGATAATAAATCCAACCTTCGCCCTATCTGTAGGATAGGAGCGGGGTTGTAATTCGAAATGGATACCTATTTGGTTTAAGAAACCACGACACTTCTCTGGAGAACCACCATAACGTACAGGTGGAGTGATACGGGAAGAAGCACCTACAGTGGCTACCTCTAGACCTGAACTCACAGGAGAGATAGAAGTATTACGCATCTCCTCTGGTTGATTACCAGAACGAGATAGTAACGCCTGTAGTGCTAGAGCCATCTGGTCCATTCTGTGATCCATGGCGTCGAACCTAGAGTCAGAAGGACCAACCTGAGTGTTTGTACCTGCAGGATCCATTGGCCCTGTCGTAATGTCAGGATCGGGACAGGGATCCAACACGCAGAGTACAAACAGGTGGTAGGTACGTATACCGGACCTTAGAATGGCCCGTCGGGGGCGTGATTACCCTCTAGAATCAAGGTATAAAGTAAGGCTTTCGGCATCTGCTCATTGACTGACAGGTCGACCCGGGTTGGCGTCATGACGTCGACTACTGAGCGTCGCGTCATATAAGGAAGTGGATCCCTCGCGGTCGGCTTGTAAATGGCCGAGAGAACCGCGAGGAACGGAAGAAACAACCCCTCTGGGAGGATAAACGTCTAAGTCTCTCACCTCCTCTGAGGTAGAGACTACAGGTACCCTGACATCCAGCTTTTGTTCATCAGTGCCTACAACAACTGACTCATATGCTTGGTATAAAGTGGAGGCTTCATACGGCATATAGACCCCAGAGTTCTGGTAAGGTAGAGAGAATGAATAGAACTATTAAGAATCAGTTGGCTAAAATGTGTCAGGAAACCCAATTTAAGTGGAACGTTCTCTTGCCCATAGCTCTATTGCGAATCCGCAGTACACCTACCAGAAGGATGGGCCTCTCTCCTTTTGAAATCATGTATGGGCGACCACCTCCCGTACTTGGTAACTTAAGGGGGGATTTGAGTCAGTTGGGAGAAGGAATTACCCGGCAGCAGGTTGTAGAGTTGGGTAAGACTATGGAGGAGGTACAGAAATGGGTACAAGATAGATTACCTGTGAATATTTATCCCCCAGTTCATAGTTACCACCCAGGAGACCAAGTGTGGATTAAAGAGTGGAATAATGTACCGTTAGGGCCTAAGTGGAGAGGTCCTTATGTTGTTCTTTTGTCTACCCCTACAGCGATAAAAGTAGCCGAAGTGACTCCGTGGATACATCACTCCAGGGTTAAACCAGCAGCAGTCGATTCTTGGCAAGCTACAGCAGATCCAGAGAATCCCTGCAAGATCCGGTTAAAGCGCACGACTCTGTCGGAGTGACGAGGAACCTTGTGGATTACAAATTTTATTGTTTCAGAGATTTGGTAAGTGAGTGAGAAGGCCATAATAAAGCCTGTCCGCTCACCAACGAGTGTATAAGTCAGGAAAAGTCTCGAAGGGACCCCTGTGAAGACGAGCAGAACTCCATTCCCTGCAGCCCTTACATCCTGGAAGCTGAGGTGCCTTCGCACGGACGAAGACTGAGGATGACGACGAAAGATGTATTCTTAATAATGTTTTTATATGTGTATTTTTATATTCAGGAAGGTAGAGGTACCGACACTCCTAGCTGTGAGGTATGCATTAAGACTACAAGAACAGGTAACCATATTTCCCAAACCCTAATTTGGCATTCGCAATACGAGTGTAAAGGAGATGTATCAAGATGTAGATACTTAAATATAGAATATAGTGTGTGCCATTTAGGAGTAGGAGAACCTAAGTGCTTCAGTCCAGAGTATCAACCTCGTACAATTTGGTTGACTCTCATGAATGGAGATCCTCAGGGGACCCTAATTAATAAGACGGTATTAGAATCCGTACATTCTTCGGGTGTTCTGCTATTTGATGCGTGTAAGGCGATATCAAGTGGTAGAAAGCCGTGGAATGTATGTGGGGATCTTAGATGGGAGAGGACGTATGGGTCTAATGATAAATATATTTGTCCCAGTAGTAAAAATAAGTATGTGAGCCCTAGATGCCCAAATAGAGATTATAACTTTTGCCCATATTGGTCTTGTGTGGGGTGGGCAACTTGGGGACAGACAGTAGACAAGGACATGATTGTGACTAAGTTGCCTACCAATCCATACTGTAAGTCTATGGAATGCAATCCAATCCATGTACTTATAAAAAACCCTGACAAGTTCTTAGATAAATATGGTAATTTATTTGGGTTTCAAATATATGGGACGGGTTTAGATCCTGGGACAGTATTGTTTATAGGGATAGAGACTGATACGGTATCCTCCCAGACTCATCAAGTATACCATTCCTTTTATGAAGAGATGAGCATAGATAATAAGATCCCCCATAATGCTAAAAACCTGTTTATTGATTTAGCTGAAAGTATTGCCGGTAGTCTTAATGTTACCAACTGCTATGTGTGTGGAGGTACTAACATGGGAGACCAATGGCCTTGGGAAGCAAAGGAGGTAATGTCCGGTTCTGAGGCAGTTGACCAATTAATATCTACACAAGCCGATTATCATATGAGTGTTAGAGGTAAATCTGAGTGGAGATTAAAGACCTCCATCATAGGTTATGTTTGCATAGCAAGGAAAGGAATGATGTATAATACTTCTGTAGGAGAATTAACTTGTCTAGGGCAAAAAGCTTATGATGATGATACAAAGAATACAACTTGGTGGTCGGCTTCAAATGTCTCAGAACCATCTAACCCGTTTGCAAGATACGCCAATTTAAAGGATGTATGGTTTGATTTATCCATCACATCTAACTGGAGAACCCCAGCAAATTTGTACTGGATCTGTGGTAAGAAAGCCTATTCGGAGTTGCCACAGGACTGGGAAGGGGCATGTGTGTTGGGTATGCTCAAACCATCCTTCTTCTTGTTACCTATCGAAACAGGTGAGACTTTAGGTGTTAAAGTGTATGATGTGAATCATAGGAAGAAAAGAGGACCCATAGAGATAGGCACCTGGGAAGATAATGAATGGCCTCCCCAGCGTATTATAGATTACTATGGGCCAGCCACGTGGGCAGAGGATGGTACCTTTGGTTATAGAACCCCAATTTACATGCTCAACCGTATTATAAGATTACAGGCAGTGGTTGAGATTATTACTAACGAGACATCACAAGCGCTCAATCTTCTAGCGAAGCACAATACCAGGATGAGGACAGCAGTATACCAAAATAGATTAGCCTTGGATTACCTTTTGGCAGTAGAGGGAGGTGTATGTGGGAAGTTTAACCTGAGCAATTGCTGTCTTCAAATAGATGACGAAGGGCAAGCAATAGCTGAGCTTACTAGCCATATGGTTAAACTAGCGCATGTGCCTACACAGGTATGGAAAGGGTATAATCCAAGTAGTTGGTTTGGTAGCTGGTATGAGTGGTTTGGAGGGCTTAAGGCAGTGGTAGGTGGAGTCCTACTAATTTTAATGTTGTGTCTACTCCTGCCGTGTCTTATACCCTTAGTAGTTAGGTCTGTGCAAAGCCTGATAGAAAATATAGCAGAGAGGAAGGCTGCTGCACAGATAATGGCAATTTATAAATATAAGGCTCTAGATCAGGGAGAACCAATGCAGGAAGATGAGTGTTGAAGATTCAAATCATAGATAAGTCTGGTCTGGTTCATGGTAACTTGCGGTGTATGCAAACTAAGGTTAAGTGATGCCTCAAGTAATTGTGAAATATCAAGAGGCATCAAAGGGGGGAATGTGGTGGAATCTCGGTAAAAAATAAATTTAGTAGGCCGAGATTACCACGTGGCATGTGTACGTGCATATGCTGACGTATCGATCAGTTGGTTGCACGAGGCAAGATACGATCAGTAGTGTACGGAGCATGTGCAAGAATACAGGATATAGTATTCCCCTCCTCCATTGTGCTGGACAGGCCATGCGGTCAAGCAGGAAGTTAGTTCTTATTTGTATTTGATTGGTCAAGAGAATGTGCGGGTGGAGCTTAATATGGGAGGAGTTATGTGCCTATATAAGGAGCCTGCACTATTGTCCGGGGCTCAGAACTTGCTGTATTTTGGTGACATTAGTCCCTCTGAGTCCCGATCGGTGATCCAATAAAGAATCTCTTCCTTCCTGAAGAAACCTGTGTCCATCTCTCTGTGCTTGGCTTCCGTCAGTTACTCCGGTATCACCCTTTTTACCATGGACGTTTGCCACCAACTCCTGGAGGAGTGTGGAAGCCGGCCTCCTGCCCACCGGCTATGGTCCAGGTCGGAGACCCCGTTCAAGAGTTAACTTCCTCAGCCGCCATTAGTAGCTTTCCCTGGGTGCCCATGGTTCGGCACTTTCCCTTCATTCAAATGTAAACGAACGCTGGCTCCCATGAATAGTCCTCAGCGGGACTTAGCCGCGAATGTTAAGGAACTGTTTTCGGCATGAGGTGACCGTGCGGTTCCCGGACAACTTGGTTCGGGGTTTTGGTTTTGGTTCTTCCGCCAGGAGAGCGCTTTTTGGAGGGAAGGTGCCTGAGACTAACGCTACCTAAGAGCCAGCCGGAGCACCCCGTATTGTGGCGCTCCCAAAAGGGATGTATTATTTGTGGGATTATTGTATGTTTTTGTATGTTTTTATGATGTTTAGATTCTATGTTTTTGTGTTTGCCTCTCTTTTCCTGGGATATAATTAGCTCACCAGTCTTTAACGCAATTATCTCCCAGGAACAGAGATTTATGGGAGGGTCTTGCAATGTATTGTTTGGAGACCCTCTGCTGGGGGCTTTGTATAAAAGTGGGCAACTTGGCCATTATAAAGTTCCTTCACTCAGTCTGGGCTAGTGTTTGGGTGTATCAGCTATACTCTGCAGGAGAGCTTAATCACTTGAAACTGTACCCAGGACCCTGTTCCAGGATGGGAAGCGACTAAGAGACCCCAACCAAGCTGCAGCGGCTAGGGGCTGAAGCACTCCTGTGTCCCAGACGGAGGTACCCAGTCGGGGTGCCAGGCGGTCCGTCACAGTCTGTATTAGGGGGTACGGTTGTGTATCCCGTTTTGTAACCCTGCATCCTGACAGTATTAGTGTGCACGGCTGTATTAGGGGCTAAGTCTGTGTGTCCCATTCTGTAAGCCTGCACCCTGACAGTATTAGGGGATACAGCTGTGTGACAGTATTAGGGGGTATGGCTGTGTGATGGCATTAGGGGATACAGCTGTGTGACAGTATTAGGGGGTATGGCAGTGTAATGATATTAGGGGGTACGGCTGTGTTCCCCATTCTGTAACCCTGCATCCAGATAGTATTAAGGGGTACGATTGTATTAGGGGCTACGGCTGTGTTCCCCATTCTGTAACCCTGCATCCAGATAGTATTAAGGGGTACGATTGTATTAGGAGCTACGGCTGTGTTCCCCATTCTGTAACCCTGCATCCAGATAGTATTAAGGGGTACGATTGTATTAGGAGCTACGGCTGTGTTCCCCATTCTGTATCCCTGCATCCAAATAGTATTAGGGGGTACGATTGTATTAGGGGGTACAGCTGTGTAATCCATTCTGTAACCCTGCTTCCTGAGAGTTTTAAGGGGTATGGCTGTATCATGGGGTACGACTGTATTTTGGGGTACGGCTGTGTATCCCATTCTGTAACACTGTATCCGGACAGTATTAGGGGGTACAGCTGTAAAGTGATAGTGCTTTGATGTATATGCTTACAATGTAAATGTTATATCTGCTCAATGAAAATTATAATTTAAGTGGCATTACTATATTATTATAATTTTCTTACAGCAGGTATGATTTGCATTATGAGTATACACATCAAAGCACTATCACTTTAATTGTTTAGTTATGACACTGTAATGCTTTCGAATTGCGTTTATCACATTAATTTTGCATTATATTATTATTATTATTGCCATTTATATAGAGCCAACAGATTCCGTAGCGCTTTACAATATTAGAAGAGGGGGGGGGATTAAGCCATAAATAGGACAATTACAAGAAAACAATAGGTTGAAGAGGACCCTGTTCAATGAGCTTACAGTCTATAGGAGGTGGGGTATAAAACACAATAGGACAGGAAATATCAATCAAATAAGATGGGAGTGAAGCAGAGCTGGAGGAGAGAGTAGAGTGCAGCCCTTTAGGAGAGAGCAAGGGACAAGTGTGTGAGGTAGAGGTTACTCTGGGAGGCCATAAGCTTTCCTAAAGAGATGGGTTTTAAGGCACTTCTTAAACAATTGAAGACTAGGGGAGATGGCGGTAGGCAGGCTATTCCATAGGAATGGAGAAACCCTACACCACAACCTTTACTGTCAGACTGTCTTGAGTTGTGTGTAAACCGTAGACCACCATAGGATAATGAGGCAGGGGTAGCTGTGTCAGAAGGAGAGAGGCAAGTTTCAGTTAAAGCAAGTAAGTTAAGGGAGTGTGAGAGGAATAAGTTGCACACAGAGCGTGCATTCCAGAGGGCAGAATGGAAGGAGGGCTTAAAAGGAGAGTTACATGGGATGGATATAAGATTGGAGAGGTTTCTAGGGTGGACACAAGGTCCTCTCCTTTCTCCCTCCCTCCCCAGCCAGCGGCATGGAATGCAGCATGGCCTGCGCTTGGATAGCGCGGGCCCTGCATGGGCTAACAGGGGTGATCCTGTGACCTCCCTTGCCGGCCTCGGCCCATGGCCATCACATTTGCTTGGTGTGCCCGATGGCCAGTCCGGGCCTCGTAGGACCCACCGATACCGGGCTACTGTGAACTAGTGGTGGGCTTAACACAAAATGGAACGTTGGTGGAACTGAATCCCCATATTTGTTTGCTGACATGGGTGATTTTTAAGTAGCCTTATAAAATGTAAAAATGTATTTTTATGTGAGTGCGCTCCTTAATCTGTATTAAGGAATCCCCTTATACAGCCGTACCGCCTAGTACTGTCAACATTCCTGCAAAATGCATGCTCCGGGTGTACCCCCAATTCCATTTTGCCTTTAGTATTAGGAAGTATGGCTGTATTAGGGGGTACGGCTGTGTGAAAGCATTAGGGGATATGGCTGTGTGATAGTATTAGGGATACGGCTGTGTGATAGCATTAGGGGATACGGCTGTGTGATAGTATTAGGGGTACAGCAGTGAGATGGTATTAGGGGTTACGGCTATGTGACAGTATTAGGGGATATGTCTGTGTGATAGCATTAGGAGGTATGGCTGTGTGACAGTATTAGGGATATGGCTGTGTGATAGCATTAGGGGTACGGCAGTGTGATGGTATTAGGGGTTACGGCTGTGTGACGGTATTAGGGGTACGGCTGTGTGACATTATTAGGGGGTACGGCTGTGTGACAGTATTAGGGGGTACAGCTGTGTGACAGTATTAGGGGGTATGGCTGTATGACAGTATTAGGGGGTATGGCTGTGTGACAGCATTAGGGATACGGCTGTGTGATAGTATTAGGGGGTACGGCTGTGTGACAGTATTAGGGGGTACGGCTGTGTGATAATATTAGGGGGTACGGCTGTGTGACAGTATTAGGGGGTATGGCTGTGTACGGCTGTGTAGGGGGTACGGCTGTGTGACAATATTAGGGGGTACGGCTGTGTGACAATATTAGGGGGTACGGCTGTGTGACATTATTAGGGGGCATGGCTGTGTGACAATATTAGGGGGTATGGCTGTGTGACATTATTAGGGGGTATGGCTGTGTGACAATATTAGGGGGTACAGCTGTGTGACAGTATTAGGGGGTACGGCTGTGTATGGCTGTGTAGGGGGTACGGCTGTGTGACATTATTAGGGGGTACGGCTGTGTGACAATATTAGGGGGTATGGCTGTGTGACATTATTAGGGGGTATGGCTGTGTGACAATATTAGGGGGTACAGCTGTGTGACAGTATTAGGGGGTACGGCTGTGTATGGCTGTGTAGGGGGTACGGCTTTGTGATAGCATTAGGGGATACGGCTATGTGACAGTATTGGGGGGTACGGCTGTGTGACGGTATTAGGGGCTTACGGCTATGGTGACAGTATTAGGGATACGGCTTTGTGATAGCATTAGGGGATACGGCTATGTGACAGTATTGGGGGGTACGGCTGTGTGACGGTATTAAGGGGCTTACGGCTGTGTGACATTATTAGGGGGTATGGCTGTGTGATAGTATTAGTGGGTACGGCTGTGTGACAGTATTAGGGGGTACGACTGTGTGATAGTATTAGTGGGTACGGCTGTGTGACAGTATTAGGGGGTTACGGCTGTGTTATAATATTAGGGGTACGGCTGTGTGACATTATTAGGGGGTATAGCTGTGTGATAGTATTAGTGGGTACGGCTGCGTGATAGTATTAGTGGGTATGGCTGTGTGACAGTATTAGGGGGTTATGGCTGTGTGATAGTATTAGTGGGTACAGCTGTGTGACAGTATTAGGGGGTACGGCTGTGTGATAGTATTAGTGGGGTACGGCTGTGTGATAGTATTAGGGGTACGGCTGTGTGATAGTATTAGGAGGTACGGCTGTGTGACAGTATTAGGGATACGGCTTTGTGATAGCATTAGGGGATATGGCTATGTGACAGTATTGGGGGTACGGCTGTGTGACGGTATTAGGAGGTACGGCTGTGTGATAGTATTAGGGGTACGGCTGTGTGACATTATTAGGGGGTACGGCTGTGTGATAGTATTAGGGGTACGGCTGTGTGACATTATTAGGGGGTACAGCTGTGTGATAGTAAGAGGAGGTATGGCTGTGTGACAGTATTAGGGATACGCTGTGTGATAGCATTAGGGGATACGGCTGTGTGATAGTATTAGGGGTACAGCAGTGTGATGGTATTAGGGGTTACGGCTATGTGACAGTATTAGGGGATATGTCTGTGTGGTAGCATTAGGAGGTATGGCTGTGTGACAGTATTAGGGATATGGCTGTGTGATAACATTAGGGGTACGGCAGTGTGATGGTATTAGGGGTTACGGCTGTGTTACAGTATTAGGGGTACGGCTGTGTGACATTATTAGGGGGTACGGCTGTGTGACAGTATTAGGGGGTACGGCTGTGTGACAGTATTAGGGGGTACAGCTGTGTGACAGTATTAGGGGGTATGGCTGTGTGACAGTATTAGGGGGTATGGCTGTATGACAGTATTAGGGGGTATGGCTGTGTGACAGCATTAGGGATACGGCTGTGTGATAGTATTAGGGGGTACGGCTGTGTGACAGTATTAGGGGGTATGGCTGTGTGATAGTATTAGGGGGTACGGCTGTGTGACAGTATTAGGGGGTACGGCTGTGTGATAGTATTAGGGGGTACGGCTGTGTGACAGTATTAGGGGGTATGGCTGTGTGACAGTATTAGGGGGTATGGCTGTGTGACAGCATTAGGGATACGGCTGTGTGACAGTATTAGGGGGTATGGCTGTATGACAGTATTAGGGGATATGGCTGTGTGACAGTATTAGGGATACGGCTGTGTGATAGCATTAGGGGTACGGCTGTGTGACAGTATTAGGGGGTACGGCTGTGTGACAGTATTAGGGGGTATGGCTGTATGATAGTATTAGGGGTACGGCAGTGTGATAGTATTAGGGGTTACGGCTATGTGACAGTATTAGGGGTACGGCTGTGTGACAGTATTAGGGGGTACGGCTGTGTGACAATATTAGGGGGTATGGCTGTGTGACATTATTAGGGGGTATGGCTGTGTGACAATATTAGGGGGTACAGCTGTGTGACAGTATTAGGGGGTACGGCTGTGTATGGCTGTGTAGGGGGTACGGCTTTGTGATAGCATTAGGGGGTACGGCTGTGTGATAGTATTAGTGGGTACGGCTGTGTGATAGTATTAGTGGGTATGGCTGTGTGACAGTATTAGGGGGTTATGGCTGTGTGATAGTATTAGTGGGTACAGCTGTGTGACAGTATTAGGGGGTACGGCTGTGTGATAGTATTAGTGGGGTACGGCTGTGTGATAGTATTAGGGGTACGGCTGTGTGATAGTATTAGGAGGTACGGCTGTGTGATAGTATTAGGGGTACGGCTGTGTGACATTATTAGGGGGTACGACTGTGTGATAGTATTAGTGGGTACGGCTGTGTGACAGTATTAGGGCGTTACGACTGTGTGATAATATTAGGGGTACGGCTGTGTGACATTATTAGGGGGTATAGCTGTGTGATAGTAAGAGGAGGTACGGCTGTGTGACAGTATTAGGGATACGGCTTTGTGATAGCATTAGGGGATACGGCTATGTGACAGTATTGGGGGTACGGCTGTGTGACGGTATTAGGGGGTTACGACTCTGTGATAGTATTAGGGGTACGGCTGTGTGACATTATTAGGAGGTACGGCTGTGTGATAGTATTAGGGGTACGGCTGTGTGACATTATTAGGGGGTACAGCTGTGTGATAGTAAGAGGAGGTACGGCTGTGTGACAGTATTAGGGATACGGCTGTGTGATAGCATTAGGGGATACGGCTGTGTGATAGTATTAGGGGTACAGCAGTGTGATGGTATTAGGGGTTACGGCTATGTGACAGTATTAGGGGATATGTCTGTGTGATAGCATTAGGAGGTATGGCTGTGTGACAGTATTAGGGATATGGCTGTGTGATAGCATTAGGGGTACGGCAGTGTGATGGTATTAGGGGTTACGGCTGTGTTACAGTATTAGGGGTACGGCTGTTTGACATTATTAGGGGGTATGGCTGTGTGACAGTATTAGGGGGTACGGCTGTGTGACAGTATTAGGGGGTACAGCTGTGTGACAGTATTAGGGGGTATGGCTGTGTGACAGTATTAGGGGGTATGGCTGTATGACAGTATTAGGGGGTATGGCTTTGTGACAGCATTAGGGATACGGCTGTGTGATAGTATTAGGGGGTACGGCTGTGTGACAGTATTGGGGGTATGGCTGTGTGATAGTATTAGGGGGTACGGCTGTGTGACAGTATTAGGGGTACGGCTGTGTGATAGTATTAGGGGGTACGGTTGTGTGACAGTATTAGGGGGTATGGCTGTGTGACAGTATTAGGGGGTATGGCTGTGTGACAGCATTAGGGATACGGCTGTGTGACAGTAGTAGGGGGTATGGCTGTATGACAGTATTAGGGGATATGGCTGTGTGACAGTATTAGGGATACGGCTGTGTGATAGCATTAGGGGTACGGCTGTGTGACAGTATTAGGGGGTACGGCTGTGTGACAGTATTAGGGGGTACGGCTGTGTGACAGTATTAGGGGGTATGGCTGTATGATAGTATTAGGGGTACGGCATTGTGATAGTATTAGGGGTTACGGCTCTGTGACAGTATTAGGGGTACGGCTGTGTGACAGTATTAAGGGGTATGGCTGTGTGACAGTATTAGGGGGTATGGCTGTATGACAGTATTAGAGGGTATGGCTGTGTGACAGCATTAGGGATACGGCTGTGTGATAGTATTAGGGGGTATGGCTGTGTGACAGTATTAGGGGGTATGGCTGTGTGATAGTATTAGGGGGTACGGCTCTGTGACAGTATTAGGGGGTACGGCTGTGTGATAGTATTAGGGGGTACGGCTGTGTGACAGTATTAGGGGGTATGGCTGTGTGACAGTATTAGGGGGTGTGGCTGTGTGACAGCATTAGGGATACGGCTGTATGACAGTATTAGGGGATATGGCTGTGTGACAGTATTAGGGATACGGCTGTGTGATAGCATTAGGGGTACGGCTGTGTGACAGTATTAGGGGGTACGGCTGTGTGACAGTATTAGGGGGTATGGCTGTATGATAGTATTAGGGGTACGGCAGTGTGATAGTATTAGGGGTTACGGCTATGTGACAGTATTAGGGGTACGGCTGTGTGACAGTATTAGGGGGTATGGCTGTGTGACAGTATTAGGGGGTATGGCTGTGTGACAGCATTAGGGATACGGCTGTGTGACAGTATTAGGGGGTATGGCTGTATGACAGTATTAGGGGATATGGCTGTGTGACAGTATTAGGGATACAGCTGTGTGATAGCATTAGGGGTACGGCTGTGTGACAGTATTAGGGGGTACGGCTGTGTGACAGTATTAGGGGGTACGGCTGTGTGACAGTATTAGGGGGTATGGCTGTGTGACAGTATTAGGGATACGGCTGTGTGATAGCATTAGGGGTACGGCTGTGTGACAGTATTAGGGGTACGGCTGTGTGACATTTTTAGGGGGTATGGCTGTATGACAGTATTAGGGGATATGGCTGTGTGACAGTATTAGGGATACAGCTGTGTGATAGCATTAGGGGTACGGCTGTGTGACAGTATTAGGGGGTACGGCTGTGTGACAGTATTAGGGGGTACGGCTGTGTGACAGTATTAGGGGGTATGGCTGTGTGAGAGTATTAGGGATACGGCTGTGTGATAGCATTAGGGGTACGGCTGTGTGACAGTATTAGGGGTACGGCTGTGTGACATTATTAGGGGGTACGGCTGTGTGACAGTATTAGGGGGTACGGCTGTGTGACAGTATTAGGGGGTATGGCTGTGTGAGAGTATTAGGGATACGGCTGTGTGATAGCATTAGGGGTACGGCTGTGTGATAGCATTAGGGGTACGGCTGTGTGACAGTATTAGGGGGTACGGCTGTGTGACAGTATTAGGGGGTACGGCTGTGTGACAGTATTAGGGGGTATGGCTGTGTGAGAGTATTAGGGATACGGCTGTGTGATAGCATTAGGGGTACGGCTGTGTGACAGTATTAGGGGTACGGCTGTGTGACATTATTAGGGGGTACGGCTGTGTGACAGTATTAGGGGGTACGGCTGTGTGACAGTATTAGGGGGTATGGCTGTAAATATCCCTCTCCTAACCCCCGATTAATCCAGGAGATTTTTTTCACGGTGAAGTTTGCTTTCGATGTTTTCCCTGATTTGAGTCAAAGTTTGACGTTCTTCATTAATGTTCGCATGAAAAACAAAACAGAGGAGGTTAATTTAATAAATGTAATTTTAATGGAATATTATGACCTTTCATTATTCAAAGACTCAGATCAAAGCTGCTGTTTATCTTTACACGCCAAGCTTTGAGTTCAGTAAACATCTCGGTTATTGCGGCCAAATGAAAGGTGACGTTTGTAATGGACCCCAAGAGGATATGAGACCATCTCAGCTGGTAATCCCTGCAGAGAGCACAACATTGAACCATAGCAGACATTCAGACGTAAAGGGGAAACACCACTTCGCCTTAAAAAGGTATAAAATAATAAAAATCTCCCAGGAATTGTGTTACACTTTTTACATGATAGCAGATATTAAAATGTATCAATCACAATTTAGTTTATTCCTGGCACGGCCAGGGCATACAGGACATTAAAGGAAACATTGTTCTCTTTGCTGACTGACAGATGCCAATTGCACAGCTTGTTAGAATGGCTGGCGGGGAGCTAAGATGGCGGCGCCCAGTTCAGGGATACAGGTAAACATTATACCGAAAACCGAGAAATGACAGTAGCACTTTGCAAAGATTTCTTATGTAGGATTTCATAGCACAGACAGACATATAGACAGACAGACAGACAGTATAGGTAGGTGACATAGGCCATAGACTGACGACATGACATGGTTACCTAGGAAACAAAGATGCATTGTGATATATAGACAGACAGGATAAAGACAGCTATAGACAGACAGACGGATGTTCCGTTGCCCTTTAGAAACCATTTATATCTATCCAAGTGAGATTCACACCTCGCACTCACGTCATAATTAGATTTTTCCTCTTCCAGCAAAGTTCAATGAAAGTACTAAGACCCCAGGCTGGTGATATCTATGTTGGCAGCTATAACTCATATAATGATGGAGGGTGGCAAATCCTTACCACTCCGCACCCCATGTCCACATAGCTCGCCAATAACTCTACGGAAACTGTTTTTTAAAGAAATATCAAGCGGTCTCCCTCAAATCAAGACACTGTATTTGTGAAAGTCTCTCCTATGTCTTATCTCATTATGCGGCATGTCCCAGGAAAATAGATTCTATTAGGCATAATGGCGTTATATGGCTGAGTGCTCCCAGAAACCTAATCTAATGGAAAGCCCTGAAAAAACCTTATAGGTAATGTGGTATGGACTCGGGAGTTGTATTTTTTTTGGTACAGATGGTAAGAGATAAAGATAAGTGTGACAGTATTAGGGATACGGCTGTGTGATAGCATTAGGGGATACGGCTGTGTGATAGTATTAGGGGTACAGCAGTGTGATGGTATTAGGGGTTACGGCTATGTGACAGTATTAGGGGATATGTCTGTGTGATAGCATTAGGAGGTATGGCTGTGTGACAGTATTAGGGATATGGCTGTGTGATAACATTAGGGGTACGGCAGTGTGATGGTATTAGGGGTTACGGCTGTGTTACAGTATTAGGGGTACGGCTGTGTGACATTATTAGGGGGTACGGCTGTGTGACAGTATTAGGGGGTACGGCTGTGTGACAGTATTAGGGGGTACAGCTGTGTGACAGTATTAGGGGGTATGGCTGTGTGACAGTATTAGGGGGTATGGCTGTATGACAGTATTAGGGGGTATGGCTGTGTGACAGCATTAGGGATACGGCTGTGTGATAGTATTAGGGGGTATGGCTGTGTGATAGTATTAGGGGGTACGGCTGTGTGACAGTATTAGGGGGTACGGCTGTGTGATAGTATTAGGGGGTACGGCTGTGTGACAGTATTAGGGGGTATGGCTGTGTGACAGTATTAGGGGGTATGGCTGTGTGACAGCATTAGGGATACGGCTGTGTGACAGTATTAGGGGGTATGGCTGTGTGACAGTATTAGGGATACGGCTGTGTGATAGCATTAGGGGTACGGCTGTGTGACAGTATTAGGGGGTACGGCTGTGTGACAGTATTAAGGGGTATGGCTGTATGATAGTATTAGGGGTACGGCAGTGTGATAGTATTAGGGGTTACGGCTATGTGACAGTATTAGGGGTACGGCTGTGTGACAGTATTAGGGGGTATGGCTGTATGACAGTATTAGGGGGTATGGCTGTGTGACAGCATTAGGGATACGGCTGTGTGATAGTATTAGGGGGTACGGCTGTGTGACAGTATTAGGGGGTATGGCTGTGTGATAGTATTAGGGGGTACGGCTGTGTGACAGTATTAGGGGGTACGGCTGTGTGATAGTATTAGGGGGTACGGCTGTGTGACAGTATTAGGGGGTATGGCTGTGTGACAGTATTAGGGGGTATGGCTGTGTGACAGCATTAGGGATACGGCTGTGTGACAGTATTAGGGGGTATGGCTGTGTGACAGTATTAGGGATACGGCTGTGTGATAGCATTAGGGGTACGGCTGTGTGACAGTATTAGGGGGTACGGCTGTGTGACAGTATTAAGGGGTATGGCTGTATGATAGTATTAGGGGTACGGCAGTGTGATAGTATTAGGGGTTACGGCTATGTGACAGTATTAGGGGTACGGCTGTGTGACAGTATTAGGGGGTATGGCTGTGTGACAGTATTAGGGGGTACGGCTGTGAGACAATATTAGGGGGTATGGCTGTGTGACATTATTAGGGGGTATGGCTGTGTGACAATATTAGGGGGTACAGCTGTGTGACAGTATTAGGGGGTACGGCTGTGTATGGCTGTGTAGGGGGTACGGCTTTGTGATAGCATTAGGGGGTACGGCTGTGTGATAGTATTAGTGGGTACGGCTGTGTGATAGTATTAGTGGGTATGGCTTTGTGACAGTATTAGGGGGTTATGGCTGTGTGATAGTATTAGTGGGTACAGCTGTGTGACAGTATTAGGGGGTACGGCTGTGTGATAGTATTAGTGGGGTACGGCTGTGTGATAGTATTAGGGGTACGGATGTGTGATAGTATTAGGAGGTACGGCTGTGTGATAGTATTAGGGGTACGGCTGTGTGACATTATTAGGGGGTACGACTGTGTGATAGTATTAGTGGGTACGGCTGTGTGACAGTATTAGGGCGTTACGGCTGTGTGATAATATTAGGGGTACGGCTGTGTGACATTATTAGGGGGTATAGCTGTGTGATAGTAAGAGGAGGTACGGCTGTGTGACAGTATTAGGGATACGGCTTTGTGATAGCATTAGGGGATACGGCTATGTGACAGTATTGGGGGTACGGCTGTGTGACGGTATTAGGGGGTTACGACTCTGTGATAGTATTAGGGGTACGGCTGTGTGACATTATTAGGAGGTACGGCTGTGTGATAGTATTAGGGGTACGGCTGTGTGACATTATTAGGGGGTACAGCTGTGTGATAGTAAGAGGAGGTACGGCTGTGTGACAGTATTAGGGATACGGCTGTGTGATAGCATTAGGGGATACGGCTGTGTGATAGTATTAGGGGTACAGCAGTGTGATGGTATTAGGGGTTACGGCTATGTGACAGTATTAGGGGATATGTCTGTGTGATAGCATTAGGAGGTATGGCTGTGTGATGGTATTAGGGGTTACGGCTGTGTTACAGTATTAGGGGTACGGCTGTGTGACATTATTAGGGGGTATGGCTGTGTGACAGTATTAGGGGGTACGGCTGTGTGACAGTATTAGGGGGTACAGCTGTGTGACAGTATTAGGGGGTATGGCTGTGTGACAGTATTAGGGGGTATGGCTGTATGACAGTATTAGGGGGTATGGCTTTGTGACAGCATTAGGGATACGGCTGTGTGATAGTATTAGGGGGTACGGCTGTGTGACAGTATTAGGGGGTATGGCTGTGTGATAGTATTAGGGGGTACGGCTGTGTGACAGTATTAGGGGGTACGGCTGTGTGATAGTATTAGGGGGTACGGTTGTGTGACAGTATTAGGGGGTATGGCTGTGTGACAGTATTAGGGGGTATGGCTGTGTGACAGCATTAGGGATACGGCTGTGTGACAGTATTAGGGGGTATGGCTGTATGACAGTATTAGGGGATATGGCTGTGTGACAGTATTAGGGATACGGCTGTGTGATAGCATTAGGGGTACGGCTGTGTGACAGTATTAGGGGGTACGGCTGTGTGACAGTATTAGGGGGTACGGCTGTGTGACAGTATTAGGGGGTATGGCTGTATGATAGTATTAGGGGTACGGCAGTGTGATAGTATTAGGGGTTACGGCTATGTGACAGTATTAGGGGTACGGCTGTGTGACAGTATTAGGGGGTATGGCTGTGTGACAGTATTAGGGGGTATGGCTGTATGACAGTATTAGGGGGTATGGCTGTGTGACAGCATTAGGGATACGGCTGTGTGATAGTATTAGGGGGTATGGCTGTGTGACAGTATTAGGGGGTATGGCTGTGTGATAGTATTAGGGGGTACGGCTCTGTGACAGTATTAGGGGGTACGGCTGTGTGATAGTATTAGGGGGTACGGCTGTGTGACAGTATTAGGGGGTGTGGCTGTGTGACAGCATTAGGGATACGGCTGTATGACAGTATTAGGGGATATGGCTGTGTGACAGTATTAGGGATACGGCTGTGTGATAGCATTAGGGGGTACGGCTGTGTGACAGTATTAGGGGGTATGGCTGTATGATAGTATTAGGGGTACGACAGATGGTAAGAGATAAAGATAAGTGCTTCTTGTACGACCGGACTTCTGCCATTGCTGTCCCCAAACTCGCCCTCCTCACCCCCTCCCTCCCTGCTGGCCTCAGACCAGGTGTGTCCTTATCAGCGTTGCTTAATGTTTGGGACATCACCGTCTGCGGATATCGATGCGATTGCTACTGAGCGTAATTAGCGATCAGGGGCTATGGCCGATGGAATGGAAGAAGAAAATTAATTTCATTTTGTATCATTTGCAAGCACGTTTTGTTTACCAATAGTACAGCAATGCTACTTTATAAATAACATAACAATAATAATAAATATAAATAAATAATAAATTGGGATGTTAACCCCTTCAGGACACGAGCTTTAGACGCTTGTCTGCACTTAAGGAAACACATACACACAGGTGATACTCGAAAAAATTAGAATATCGTGCAAAAGTTTATTTATTTCAGTAATGCAACGTAAAAGGGGAAACTAATATATGAGATAGACGCATAACACGCAAAGCAAGATTGTTCAAGCCGTGATTTGTCATAAGTGCGATGATTATGGCTTACAGCTCATGAAAACCCCAAATCCACAATCTCAGTAAATTAGAATATTACATGCAGTCAATAAAATAAGGAATGTACATAGAACAATATCGGGCCTCTGAAAAGTATAAGCATGCATATGGACTCAGTACTTAGTTTGGGCCCCTTTTGCAGCAAATACTGCCTCAATGCGGCGTGGCATGGAAGCTATCAGCCTGTGGCACTGCTGAGGTGTTATGGAAGGCCAGGATGCTTCAGTAGCTGCCTTCAGCTCTTATGCATTGTTCGGTCTCATGTCTCATCTTTCTCTTGGCAATGCCCCATAGATTCTCTATGGGGTTCAGGTCAGGCGAGTATGCTGGTGTCAGGATTACTGTTTGATCCAGCACGTAGAACTGTATAGCACGGATGACAAATAAGAAACGTATTACCGGTCCTTAGAATGGCCGGATTTAACGTACATAGAATAGTCAAAAATACTAGCCGAGGTCAGGGAACACAGAAAGGGACGCAGCGATGAGGAAAGCCAGGAGTCAGGATACCAGAATATAGAGAAGTCAATAAACAAAGCCAAAGTCAAAAACCAGGTAGAAAACTAATAACAATAACGCGCTCTCGGACAACCACAAGGGAAACCACGACAGGGCACTGAGCAGGATGAGATTTGGGCCTTAATACCCCTCCTCTAGATCTGATAGGCTTTAACGGGCCTTTGACCCCAAAGTCAGTTACCAGGCTTCATTTGCATAATTGCTGCTCAGCATTAGCCCTACTGTGGATTAGGTTGCTGCTCGGCACAACTTTTCCTGTGTGGACAGAAAATGCCATTAACCACATTTTTATAAGCGGATGAATACGTGACAGCTGGCCAATCAAGCACAGTAATCCCGCGGTCATTGAAACAGGCTTTGGTGCTTTTGGCAGTGTGGGCAGGTGCCAAGTCCTCCTGGAAAATGAAGTCAGCATCCCCATTAAGCTCGTCTGCGGAAGGAAGCATGAAGTGCTACCCAAATCAACACAGACTGTGCAAACTTCACACTGGACTTCAAGCATCTTGCAGTGTGTGCCTCTCCATTCTTCCTCCAGACTCTGCGTCCTTGGTTTCCAAATGAGATGCAAAAGTTGCTCTTATCAGAAAAGAGGACTTTGGACCACTGAGCAACAAACCAGGTCTGTTTTTCTTTAGCCCAGGTAAGACGCTTCTGACGTTGTTTGTTGTTCAGGAGCGGCTTGTCAATGATGGTTTTCTCCACAACTGTCAGGTCAGCAGTCTTCCCCATGATTGTGATTCCTACTGAACCAGACTGAGAAACCATTTAAAGGCTCAGAAACCCTTTGCAGGTGTTATGGCTTACTTAGCTGATTAGAGTGGGGCACTGTGAGCCTAGAATATTGCACCTTTTCACAATATTCTCATTTACTGAGATTGTGGATTTGGGGTTTTCATGAGCTGTAAGCCATAATCATCGCACTTATGACAAATCACGGCTTGAACTTTCTTGCTTTGCATGTAATGCGTCTATCTCATATATTAGTTTTCCCTTTTACGTTGCAATACTGAAATAAATTAACTTTTGCACAATATTCTAATTTTTATAGTATCACCTGTATTATATGGTAGACACCCACTAGAGGTGGAGTTAACCCCATCAGGTAATTATTACCGTTTCTTAACAACTGCAATAATTACCTGATCAGAGTTAAGGGACCTGGGACACTGCACCCAGACCACTTTAGTGAGCTGAAGTGGTCTGGGTGCCTACAGTGTCCCTTTAAGTGTGCTACGGCAGTATAATACTTCATATGTTACTCAACTATGTTGTATGAGTACAGCGGTACTCCCGTATGTATCTTTGTTAGGTATATGTGGATGTTGAAGGGGCACATTTGAGATACAGCCATTTCAGTTTTTTTCAAACTTTACATTTTTATGCTGGGCCCATGTCCCATTATGGAGCATTTGAGCTGTTTGCTAATTCAAACTACCCCGCAAACGAATACCATTTCTTTAAGAAGATACCCCGGTGTATTCTAAAAGGCATATTCTGAAACTTAGCATGGAATAATTTTGCACTAGTGTGTAAAACATTTTGAAAACTTTTTAAAGCTTTTTACACATTTTTACTGTTAACCCCTAAGTAGCCTTACACTAACTTCACCAATTTCCCACTAACTGCTACCCACTCTAGCTAACTAAATAACCAATTTAAAATATTGCATTAATAAATTAAATAAATGTATCCACTGAGGGTTAAAAAAAATCAGATCTGCCTTCTGATCAAAGCAGGCAGTGACCAAAGGGCAGAGAAATGGTTATTTTTTATTAGAATAGGGTAAAGGTGGTTGGGACTTTTTATTAACACTTTTTATTTTGCGTGGAGAAACAGATCAGCATCGATCCGTCTCTTTCCACTTCACTACTTACCTTCAGGGTTGGACTGCCATGACTGACAATTTCCATCATGCGTCGGGAAGTGGTTTATTACCCCCTTCCAGGGCTCCAGATTTCCACTCACCCACTAGCCATTAGCAAGTAAACATTTAGCTCCAGCAAGTAGAAATTCACTCCTGGTGAGCATGACGTGGGCCTGCGGGGGCTAGTAACTCTTTGGCCTGGCTAGTAACATTGATCTTGAAATTTTGAGCCCTGGTCCCATCAGTTTCTGAGTGACCCAGGAAGGATTAACAGATCCACAATGTTTACCTGAACTTGTATCACCTCTTCCTGCTGCTGGGTGGGCACATGAAAAGTGCTGCCCTGTAATATATGTAGCATTCATGTGCCGCAGGAGGGAAATCAATGAACTTGTCAAGGAAGTTGTTTTTGAATTTCTGTTTGTTTAATAGACTGATTTTCTTCCTGGAGCAGTGAAATCTCTTCACTGCCACTTTTTACTGCCCATGGGCAAAATATGCATTTAAAATTGATGCCGACCCCTCCCAGGGCGCCTGACACATTTAAGGATTACTCCAAGCATTAGAACAGATACATTCCTCCGTAGTGGTACCAGTTACCAGTAATGGCGCAAATCATTTTATAATGATTTGCCCTGTTACCGGGGTCTCATCCAGACGCCCGCTGTCCTCCAGTGACGACATTCGGTTTCTAGCTGCTGAAACCAGACGCCAATCCCACCAGCTATTCATTGGGGGAAAACAGCAGGTGCCCGCTCTCAGCCAATGAATGCAATTCTGTCCATTTACACGGAACAGATGTTAGTCAGTGAGGCGGGTTAATAACACCGTAATGACGCGGCCAGAGGTGAAGTTACAACTCTGGCAGCAAGGGGGTTAAATTCTGTATGTGCAGCTTTCCATAGCGAAACGCTGAACATTCAGACTACATGATGCTTTAAATCACTGAAGTGGTGATGGTGCACGGAGTAACCCTTTAACCCCTTAAGGACACATGACATGTGTGACATGTCATGATTCCCTTTTATTCCAGAAGTTTGGTCCTTAAGGTGTTAAAGCACAGTCATTTTTTCCATTTGCAGACAGCGACATTTCTCCGCTCACATTATATTCACGGATGCTTATAATAAACGTTTCTTTCAGGGTTGCAGTCAGTAAATAAAGAGTACATAGCATTCTGCTGTCCTTATTTCAGCTCATTACAGGCTTTTTTATCAGCATGCACAGAAAGCAGAATGCACCTGTATTGTGAGCTAAAATCGAACAATCTTGGCTAAAATATCCAAACTGTGACTATACAAGAGCTGGAACTATTTTCCAAATCAGGTATTTTGACCTAAATTTCTCATTTTCATTTTCAATTCGATACAATGTCAACCTTAGTGAATAACCTGAATGTATCCAATCAGATTGCTCTTAATACATTCATTTAAAGCTGCTAAATGGTTTATTCACTAAAAACTGAAGTGAAAAAAAGCCTCTTTTTAGGTCAATAAATCTATTGAAAGTATTCTCAAATCCATCTGGTTTTCCAATTTGCCACAATTCATTGTTTATTAGCTAAACGCCTCATGTGTAAAAAGTGCTTCCCAGCCGTCAGTAGAATTCACACCATACCGGAAAGGATCCACTACAACCACCAACACAACTTAATGAAGCAGTTTTGGCGTGTAGCAGTCTACCTGTTCGATTCTCTGCAATTTAGGGTTAAAGGACACTCCGGGCACCAATACAGCTTTAATGCATTTCATAGACATTGGCCTCATTAAAGAGACACTATAGGCACCCAGTTTAACTCCGTAAAGTAACGCTAGAAATCCTCATACTGTGCAGGAGTAAAGTATTGCCCTGTACGCGGCGTTTAAAGGTAAAGTATTGCCCTGTACGCGGCGTTTAAAGGTAAAGTATTGCCCTGTACGCGGCGTTTAAAGGTAAAGTATTGCCCTGTACGCGGCGTTTAAAGGTACAGCACTGACTTGTATGCGGCGTTTAAAGGTAAAGCACACCAGTCAGACCCAACCAGTTGCTAACTTGCCTGCATTCACTTTTTAGCTCCTTGTCGGCCAGGTCTGTGAGCAAAATAGTTTTATTCTACGTCAGGAATGGGCAACCTTCAGCACTCCAGTGGTTGTGGACCACATCTTCCATCCTGCTTTTACAGCCCTAATGCAGGCAAAAAATCCGGGGAAGGTTGAATCAGCAGTAGTTATTGTCCCCGAATTTCTGCGTACATCTATCCACATCAATCTATCCTGGCAATCTGATCCGGTTTAACTGACGAGGGAATCTGGCTACTGTACCGTCACGGGCGACGCTAATCGGAATTTTATCCTAATGTTTAATATCTGCTGGGACGGATAATGTGACAGTGTAAATGACTAATAAAAAGGAACGTGCGTGGCGGAGCTCAGCCACCAGCCTGAACGGACGCCATACATGCAAGCTCCTCCAAGCGACAGAGAAAAAACCCTAAATAAACCCAAAACGAACACCCAGACGGAACCCAAAACCCGCCAGTCACGTTCCCCAATATCCCACAAGGCGATAGATGCCTTTTTTTCAGCCAAAGGCCCAACCCGGACGAAAACGGAAAACCGGGGCCTACCCCACGTTGTCCCTGCCAAGCCTAGAAGCACTCCTCCGGCAACGGGCGAACGACTGCTCTCCCCAGGCACCACCGGAGGCCTCACCCCACACGCCAGCGATGGGTCGCCGCTCGCAAAAGACGGCAGTGGTGGAGCACAGAGACATCGGAACGATGTTCCAGAGGCCCATGCAACTCCAATCCACACCCGCGGAGCCCGCGCGGCAGGCCGCTGATACAAGGCCTGAAACCCACACTAACTCTCACGAACAAGCAGGAGCGGAGGGGCCGATGGACACTCACCTGCAGCCGTCAGAAGCTCCCACAGACACTTCACCAACGACCAGGCAAGATCTAAAGGTACTACTGATGGACTTTCACAAAATACTAGCTGCCGAACTAGCTCCAATTAAAAATAGCATGAAGGCCATCACAGACCGGGTACAGGCCTCGGAGAGGGACATAGCAGAAGTCCAGACACAGATACATGAACTCCAGACCTCGGTCCAACAATTATGGTCTCACCAAAGGGCTGTCACCTCACACATCACAGCAATGGAAGATCGTCACCGCCGCACCAATGTTAAGATAAGGGGTGTCCCAACTGCAGTTACAGCAGATGAGCTCCCTCACTGTGCCAGACGGTTGCTGACTTCCCTCTTGTCCCCTGCGGTAGCCAAAAAAATTATTCTTGAAGGAATATACCGCCTACCAGGACCCAGGGGGACACCGACAACGGCACCAAGAGATGTGATACTAAGGTGCTCTACAACACAAGATAAAATACTCATAATGTCATCTCTCAAGGGCAAAACCCCCCTGCAATTTGAGGAAGCCTCCCTGTCGTTTTACCAAGATCTCAGTAAAACTACCCTCCTGTGGCGAAAAACGTTCCAACCGGTGACCAGCCAGCTTCAATCAGCTAAAATAAGCTATAGATGGGGAGCAAACGGATCCCTGACGGTATCCAGGAACGATGGCGTACACACGCTCACCTCTATGGAAGACACTGCATCATTCCTAACGGCCCTGGGACTGGCACAGCTACCGGACACCACAAGACAAAGAGCCTGCACCTCAACGTCGACCTGGAACCCGGTGCATGCAACACCCTTCATCCCGAGAATGAGGAATGAGAGGACGGCAGAACCAGGAACAAGCACCAGTGAGGACCCAACATAAGACGACAGCCCGGCCGAAGACCAGCCAGCCACACCAGCCGGTCTCTAAGTTCACCTTGAGACTGTCTCAGGACATTATGTATATCCCATTGTTCTCCCAGTCCCCCCCCCCCCCCACACACCCTATACCAAGGGCCGTGCAACTGTTTATTCACACCAATAATAGGGCACTGCAGATACATAGGCAACCACACCTAAGGTTGGGGACATCGCCAGCACTCTACCCCCCATAACGGGGAATAGCAGCACCCCACCACATTCACACATGTGGCAACCGCCAAACTTCTCCCACACTCACCACCCCCCCGCAGCTCCCATGGTCAGGAGCCACTACACACTACACTAGGCGTACTTTATATACTCAACACCCCCACGGGACTCACACAACTTACGCCTTGTACCGAAGAGGCTACAAAACACGCTACACCACAAGCCCATAAGCTGCACGAACAAACCATAGGACCCTCTACGAACAACCACAGCACACCGACTCTCACCCATAGATCAGCTAATACACAAACACCTCAGAACAGAGTGATGACACAATAGCGATCAAGGCTTACACAAACATGTTAAAAAAATAAAATAGTGCGAGAAAGTAATGTGACCCTGCTCAAACGCAAAATGTCTAAGTTCCTCTTACCGAATGCTGTAACGACCATACTTCGCACTGAAAAATAAAGAATTAAAAAAAAAAAAAGGAACGTGCATGCCAAGTTTAGTCCTGCAACGGGCGTCCGGCAGGGTTTGGCTGCCAGCTCCAACATGATGTCCTCAACTCATTTTTACATATTAATGAACAGAGCGTTAAAGTGCTGCCTTGCTGTATGGAGGAATCATATGCTGCAGGATTCCTCAATGACGAATGACTCTAGTTCCCTCCTGTGGCATTTGATATCTACATACTGCTTGGCAGCACTTTTCATGCTCTGCCCATCGATCTATGTAAGTGATATGTGTCCTGGAAAACATGGCGGGTCTGAGAACCCTAGATAAGACTGATGCATTTGACCCCTTCCCTTCTGAGGTTGATCTGTTTTATCTCATAGTAACGATCTGATACCACAATGACATATTCCATCTCTGGACCTGTGTCAGAGCTGCCAAAAAGCAGGACCCCAGCAGTTCCCAGTTAACCCTTCTGCTCTACACGTCTCATGTTCGGACCCCTGGTTGAGCAGATTATTATAATCTGTTACAGCAGGCCACCATAGTCTGCGGTGCTGGATAGATTAATTGCTCAGCTAGTTAAATCACTCTGCCCTTGTAATATCCTTGAAATCTGATCCATTTCCCTCGGTAGAGGAGGAGAAAAAAACACAAAATGTTATCCTGAAACTGGTGCCCACCTTATCCCAATCCACATATAATAAAATGGCCAAACTGTAACCTGATAGAGCTTTCTTTTTATAACTGACTGGCCGTCCCTACCACTCAAACTGCTATGGACTGCTACTCTTATCATGCTCAGCCACAACTTGGAAAACTTTAGTGCTTCCAATGGTTTCTGCAAACAACTCTCCCCATCCTCAGCATCATTCCAGCTTATTACGAGGAAACCTCTGTCAAGATAGCTGCTGTGGACTACCACTCTCATGACGTCAGCTTCACCTGACTCTCATTGTGCTCAGCCAGCATCTGGACCAACACTGTTGCTCCACTTTCTCTGAAAATGCAACTCTCACGCTGTTTGGCAATGGCAGCAAATGTAAATCTAAAGTGGCCGGGCAACGGTGGCAACCCAAAGAGTGGCTCTGCGGGTCCCTTTCCTTAGGATGCAGGGCAGAGTACCGCAGCGATGCTGTACATGGGATGTGATAATCTCTATATACATACATATGTACATACACACACCACTCCTCTCTGTCTGACTCATGCAGTACCTCTCGCTGGGAGCAGGCTGGATTCCTCGTTAGTCTTCGATCAGAATGCCTGGAGATGTGCATCCTACAGCATACCTGTAAAATCCTACGACCCAGGACTGTCAGAACCCACAGCCGTAGACGGACTACGAGAACTGCAATCAGACAAGATAGAAGGTAAGATGAATCTGTCTTATACTTTTATTTAACTGTTTAGCAGCGACATGTCTACAGGGATTGTTTCCTGCTGTTTAATAAGTATCGAGCAGGTTAGGTGATTTCTGGTGGAGAATACTTTGTATTTATAGTAAAACCTGCGATGTGGACGCTCAATATATGTCCTGTTTCTTGGGTGAAAATAGTAATTTAATCATTCTCAGAAACTGAGACACTGCAGGGAGCACTGCAGCAACCACTAGCATGGAACATCATGTTAGAACCAGGACCACCAGACATTCCTAAACTACATTTCCCACAACTCTCAGTCAGCCTAAGACTGGCTGAGCATCACGAGAAATGCAGGAAATTAACATCTGAAATGTCACAGTTATATCAGCGGTAAAAATACCAGTTTTTGGCTTTATGGTAGAAAATGAGAAGTGACCTCAGTGTGCAACGCTGGATTATAACAAATTCAAATCCTAACTGGAAAAGTCAGGCTAAACTAGTCAAGCTGTGACTATAATGAGTTGGAGGAGCTCAACTACTTTTCCCTAAACTTTGCCATTTCAGGTTTAATTAAATTTGGGGTCTTAGAGGGTTACCCTGTGAGTACTGTGTGTATCCCATTGTACAACGCTGCAGAATATGTGGGCGCCTTATAAATATTCACAGCAATATAATGGAATTAGCAACATTTATCAGTTGTATAAGTTAAACATATTTATGGCATTTTATACTCATGTTAGAGTTAATGTTAAGGTTAAGGTGTGCAGTTGATAAAATAGCGGCAGATGGAAATCCATTAACTAGTGATTTGGAGAGATTGTCCTGGAACGGGTCTATTTGTCGTTGATCCCATTAGTCACACACAGCATTTTGGCACCAGTTCAGCGCAGTGTGCCAAGCACAATCTGCTCCTCAGTGATGGTTAAACAAGTCACTGTAAACACATGGACTACATGGATCAGCTGCAATGCATCATGGGATGTGTGGTTCACAAACATCTGCAGTGCCAAGGACAACTACCACTGTGTGTGTTTTATGTATATTTATATATAGTACACCTGGAATGAACTATGTCCTGTTTAAATATCTGATTTGCAGAGGTAGTATACATGGTTATAATGTTATTTAGAATACATATACATATATATATATATTAATAGTATAATATGTGTAATAATAGAATAGTATTTGTAATAATAGAATAATATATGTAATAGAATATTATATATAATAATAGGATAATATATGGAATAATAGAATAATATATGTAATAATAGAATATTATATATAATAATAGAATAATATATGGAATAATAGAATATTATATATAATAATATATGTAATAATAGAATAGTATTTGTAATAATAGAATAATATATGTAATAGAATATTATATATAATAATAGGATAATATATGGAATAATAAAGAAAAAGTAAGTTGGATTCCCGAACTGGGAAGCAACTAGTGGTGTGTCCTGGGGCGACCAAATTAGGGGTTAACCCTTACAAAATTGTATAAATAGAAAAGCAGACCTGGTGGGTCAAGGAGAATAGGGCGCCCCCTAGTGAGTATCTGTACATATATACACGGAATAAAATATAACTTTTAATAGTTGCTGCATAAAAAATGGTAGGGACCCAGATACAAAACAAAAAATAACAATGATTACAAAAAAAGTGAACACAATACACCAGTTAACAGAAACAAAACAAAAAGAAAATAGTATGGGAGGATATCAATCGCTGTGAGAGCGTTCAGGATGGGGATGAAGTATCCTAAGGTGATAACCTAAGGGTTACAGGGCGAATGATACGCTCCCCCAAACCTACTAAGTGTCTCACGGATACACTGGTTACTCTCTGTTGAATCGTGTTGTTCACCCTTCGTTAATCATGGTAAACTATAATTTGTCCATGAAAAAAGGGAACTTGGCAACAAAAAATGGTAACATAAGAGATAAGTGTATCATATAGTAAGTCCTATACTGGATGATGCCAGTGTATCGAAAAAATGATACAGTTATGAGAGCAATACCACTGGGGATGTGGGAACGGATTCAGTGAGGAGAGAGCAGCCACAATTGTGCAAACAGCGCTGGAAGGCCTTGACTAACAGCCGTGCAGTTGTGTCTTTGAAAAAATTACTCAATAACCCCTCAACCGTCCCCCCATCGTCACCCCTCTGTCTGGAGATGATACAAATAATGAGAAAATGGCTACGGGAACAAGGCTCGGTGTGCAGAGAGCACTCAATGGTTTGGCTTGTAGTGCTATGGTAGACCAGGTTAAAACTAGCCGACCTGCTGGATCTTAGGACTAGTAATCACCACTCGCTCAATGCACCACCCTCAGTCCCCCTGTCGCCACCCCTCTTTGTCGAGAGAAAAACCTTTGTATCTCTATAAAAGACCTAATCAGTATTGCTTAGCACAACTTGCTAACACTTTTTTCGATACACTGGCATCATCCAGTATAGGACTTACTATATGATACACTTATCTCTTATGTTACCATTTTTTGTTGCCAAGTTCCCTTTTTTCATGGACAAATTATAGTTTACCATGATTAACGAAGGGTGAACAACACGATTCAACAGAGAGTAACTAGTGTATCCGTGAGACACTTAGTAGGTTTGGGGGAGCGTATCATTCGCCCTGTAACCCTTAGGTTATCACCTTAGGATACTTCATCCCCATCCTGAACGCTCTCACAGCGATTGATATCCTCCCATACTATTTTCTTTTTGTTTTGTTTCTGTTAACTGGTGTATTGTGTTCACTTTTTTTGTAATCATTGTTATTTTTTGTTTTGTATCTGGGTCCCTACCATTAGCATTTTTTATGCAGCAACTATTAAAAGTTATATTTTATTCCGTGTATATATGTACAGATACTCACTAGGGGGCGCCCTATTCTCCTTGACCCACCAGGTCTGCTTTTCTATATGGAATAATAGAATAATATATGGAATAATAGAATATTATATATAATAATAGAATAATATATGGAATAATAGAATATTATATATAATAATATATGGAATAATAGAATAGTATTTGTAATAATAGAATAATATATGTAATAGAATATTATATATAATAATAGGATAATATATGGAATAATAGAATATTATATATAATAATAGAATAATATATGGAATAATAGAATATTATATATAATAATATATGTAATAATAGAATAATATATGGAATAATAGAATATTATATATAATAATAGGATAATATATGGAATAATAGAATATTATATATAATAATAGAATAATATATGGAATAATAGAATATTATATATAATAATATATGGAATAATAGAATAATATATGGAATAATAGAATATTATATATAATAAAATATGGAATAATATAATAATATATGTAATAATAGAATATTATATATAATAATATGGAATAATAGAATAATATATGGAATAATAGAATATTATATATAATAATATATGGAATAATAGAATATTATATAGAATAATATATGGAATAATAGAATATTATATATAATAATATATGGAATAATAGAGTATTATATATAATAATATATGGAATAATAGAATATTATATATAATAATATATGGAATAATAGAATAATATATGGAATAATAGAATATTATATAGAATAATATATGGAATAATAGAATATTATATAGAATAATATATGGAATAATAGAATATTATATACACAGAGCAGACAAACTATTAAAGTGTTTAATGATTTGGTATTGGGCGCTGGCAGTGGAAGGGTTAATTGCTTGTGATCACCATTACACATTATATACATTTCATGGAACATCAGTTCTGGGATACACGACCTGGCTGCATTCCTGCACACTCTGCATTTACTGCGACCACGCAATATAAAATGTGCAGCAGTGTCACCAGGGATGGGATGCAATATCCCGCTATCATTCACAGCCGTCAAATCTTGATTTCTGCCATACATCTTGGTCATAAAAATGGAATAAAGCTCTGTGATTACAGTTCTCCTGCGTGGATTGTATATTGAGTTTGCCTGAAGGGCTGTCTGGCCCATTTCTATTGGTGTCCCAGGCAATCTGAGATTTACATTTTGTATGATTGGGCATTGTGTGTGTGCTATGACAATGTTCCACGTATGGTAGAAGCATAGGCGCTCTGTGCCACTGGGAGCACAGCAATATGGAGCTCTGTGCCACTGGGAGCACAGCAATGGAGCTCTGTGCCACTGGGAGCACAGCAATGGAGCTCTGTGCCACTGGGAGCAAAGCAATGGAGCTCTGTGCCACTGGGAGCACAGCAATGGAGCTCTGTGCCACTGGGAGCACAGCAATGGAGCTCTGTGCCACGAGAAACACCACAATAGAGCTCTGTGCCACTGGAAGCACCTCAATGGAGCTATGTGCCACTGGGAGCGCAGCAATGGAGCTCTGTGCCACTGGGAGCGCAGCAATGGAGCTCTGCGCCACTGGGAGCACAGCAATAGAGCTCTGTGCCACTGGGAGCACAGCAATGGAGCTCTGTGCCACTGGGAGCACAGCAATGGAGCTCTGTGCCACGAGAAACACCACAATTGAGCTTTGTGCCACTGGAAGCACCTCAATGGAGCTCTGTGCCACTGGGAGCGCAGAAATGGAGCTCTGTGCCACTGGGAGCGCAGCAATGGAGCTCTGCGCCACTGGGAGCACAGCAATAGAGCTCTGTGCCACTGGGAGCACAGCAATGGAGCTCTGTGCCACTGGGAGCACAGCAATGGAGCTCTGTGCCATTGGGAGCACAGCACTAGAGCTCTGTGCCACTGGGAGCACAGCAATGGAGCTCTGCACCACTGGAAGCACAGCAATTGAGCTCTGCACCACTGGAAGCACAGCAATAGAGCTCTGTGCCACTGGGAGCGCAGCAATGGAGCTCTGCTAAACACTGAAGTAGAATCCAAGAGCCCCCCAACCCAACACGTGACTCGGTTGGCAATATAAGAAAGCTTAGATTTTAATTGCAGGACAAGGAATTGCAGAGAATACTTATGGTAGATCGGGGAATGGTTTGGGAAATCTCTTATGTGAACAAGAGAAGGGGATGAGGGGGACGCTCACTCGAGGAAAAGCCGAGGAAGGGGAAATTATCTGGAGGAAATGTTTATGGTGAAAGGGTTCGATGTAAATGTTTTTGAGGAAAGGATTGGGATGGAATGTTAATGGAAGAAAAAGGGAACGGTTGGGGAATAATTTTGGGAAGGTGATGAAGAAGAGGTGGAAATGTTCAAGTAAGAAGTAGAAGAGAATAAAATGATATAATTTACTGATTTACCGAGATTTACTCATCAATTATGAAGTGCTATTGGTTGAAGATGTCATGTATTAATAGGAGTGAAGTAATGTGGCAATATGCGAAGTGAGAAATAAAGTCCTGGGGTATGAAAATGGGCAAACTGCGAGAGTGGTAATAGATCCGACGTGAAGCATTGCGGGATACAGGAAAGGGTCCGGAAATATTGATAGGAGGCTTTCCTTTTTGGATCTCCCTCAAGTTCTTCCATCAAGTCTATTTGTAATAGAACTGAAATATTAAAGACATAAAAGGCATGAACCTGACTATTAACAGTTTCAAGTGCAACACGAGCATCTACTAGAGGTACACTACGCTGGGGTCCAACATGAGCATCCACTAGAGAAACACTATACTGGGGTCCAACATGAGCATCCACTAGAGAAACACTATACTGGGGTCCAACATGAGCATCCACTACAGAAACACTATACTGGGGTCCAACACAAGCATCCACTAGAGAAACACTATACTGGGGTCCAACATGAGCATCCACTACAGAAACACTATACTGGGGTCCAACACAAGCATCCACTAGAGAAACACTATGCTGAGGTCCAACATGAGCATCCACTAGAGGTACACTACACTGGGGTCCAACGTGAGCATCCACTAGAGGTACACTACACTAGGATCCAACACGAACATCCACTAGAGGTACACTACGCTGGAGTCAAACACGAGCATCCACTAGAGAAACACTATACTGGGGTCCAACATGAGCATCCACTAGAGGTACACTACGCTGGAGTCAAACACGAGCATCCACTAGAGGTACGCTACACTGGGATCCAACAGGAGCATCCACTAGAGAAACACTATACTGGGGTCCAACATGAGCATCCACTAGAGAAACACTATACTGGGGTCCAACATGAGCATCCACTAGAGGTACACTACGCTGGAGTCAAACACGAGCATCCACTAGAGGTACACTACACTGGGATCCAACACGAACTTCCACTAGAGGTACACTGTACTGGAGTCCACATTAGCTGACACTTTTAGTGACAACTGCTGAGGTCAAAGCCATGTAATAGGTTGACATTTTCTGTACAAGAGGGTGGTCATTGAATAAGTATATACAAATAATTGTAGATAAATGGAAGACTCTTCCAAACAAGCTGGTGGAGAGTAAAGGAAACATTAACAAAAGTTTGAGATGGATGCACAGCTGTCCAGAGTGTAAAATGCTCTAGAATAAAATATTTGTTTTAAGATACAAGACAAAGAAATTAGATTTTCAATTATCTGCAATTAGTGTTTTTATACAATAACGATCTCGAAACTCTGGCAACTCAAGGCTTCGTATAAACACATCTAAATGTTTCATGAACTCACACAGAATACAAGGATTATATTGTTTTATTGCAAACAGAAAGAGTCAAAAAACACTACAAGGACGTTTCCTACTCCTGCCATCGATTTCAGCTAAATGACTTCTCCCAGCACAGAGAGGGTTACTAATTCCGAGTCCTGATCACTCACACAAAACATGAATTACATTAATTTTATTCCCCCCCTGCGGGGAGGGTCTGGGAGCAAAGGGAAAATACACAATTTAAAAGCGTCAATTATGGCTAATGTCTTTATTTACTGCGAGCGACGATCAATAATAATTTGTGTTTTGTTTTAATGAAATCAGTGAGCCATGGCCTCCTTCTTAGAATTAACCTATTCATGGCTGATGCCTGCTGAGTTACACAGAGTGCAGAGACTCGCTGCTTGGACATTACACCTTGTTTAATAGTCTTCATGGTCGAAGAGAAGTCTTTTTGTTTAACACAGAAGCCTTATTTATTAAACCAGTGATCTCTTTTCGAGACTAGATTTATGGTCCATTTTAATTAGTTCATCTCTCACCCTATGCCTGCTTTATACTTGTAAGGAATGTATGAATCAAGTCATGCTGCTCAGGCAGAACAAGGTCCATCGCTATTGCTACATCCTGGGCAAAGTGATCCTCAAGAGCCCTTCAGCTTAGCAGATTACGAGGCTTTCAGACCAGACAGGAAGTCGTGCATCCTCGGCTCGCCCTAAGTAACTTCCAAACTGCCTTGTCCTCTGTGTTCCAATTTCATTCTCCTATTAGGGTCAATAGACAGATAAACTCCTCTCACACTGTATTTGGGAAGAAGACCAACCTGGACAAAATCCATAAAAACACCAGAGAGAGCCAGAGAGGCTGTGGTGACCACCAACAGTCCATAATTTAGATATGTATCCACTTGTAAAGCATATTTTATATATCTTCCTGACACACAGGCAGAGTCAGGGTCTGGAGAAGATGTTAAAGTGGTAAAATAAATGTCCATCCTATCATCCAGTGTCCAGGCAGTAAAGGTCCTTTAGGCCTATAAGACTTTGTGATCCCTTGTAGACTGGGATCTGGCCCCAGGTCAGAGCGGTACTGGAAAGGAGACATTGTCAGGAGTTACTTTCAGACTCCTCTGCTCTCTTGAGTATTGTATCCTCTATAGCAGACTGAAGACCTTTTCAGATATCAACTGATGTTACGAATGAACAGACTTATTGTTAATCAGAGTCTCTAATACTTTCAAATTATGAAGAACCCGATTCCCACCAGCTTTAGGAGGGTAAAGAAAGTTTCACGTGTTCTCAAATCAACAGCATGGACACTCTGGAACCAAACATAACGACCGATTATTATTTTCATGGGCACGTTTTCCTTATTATAAAATGCTTCACGTATTATTAATCCATCTGGTGCCACAAGACAAATCCTGATTGAACACAGGTGGAGCAGGTCCTGAGCGGAATAGACAAATATCACTGTGCAGTCACAGTGCAGTCTCCACCTCAGACCTGACCTAATTTCAGAGCAGCATGGTGATATTCCCTCAATTCAGTCCCTCTAGACTTGAGAAAGTGCTAGGTGAAGACTTTTTAAGTCCTAACGATTTCACAAAATCTAGCCGCTGACTCAGGCTGAGTTTCCTCAAATTATAAATTTTTTTATTAAGGGATTATAATTTCATAAAAGCACTTATATAATACATTTATCTCCTCTTATTTAATCATTTAATCCATGGGTTCTGGCATCAGTATTAGTTACAAGTAGCTAGCCATTATCTCCATTCTTCTGTCTCGGCCAATCTTGGACCCATCTAGTCTCCTCTGACAATACGGCCTCATCATGGGGCTATGTGTGTGTTATGTCAGATATTAGCAATGTCCTCCAACTACCAAAATCCAAAGGTTCAACCTGCAAAGTATCTGCAACGGTGAAGACTCCATGCGCAACCATCACCCTACTACTACCCAGCTCCTCCTGAGTCTAGATAAGTCTCCAGTAGCTCATATTGGCACATACATTCAGGTAAATCAGATTTTTTTTTTTGTATTTGCATGTAGTTTTGTAGTTACATGGGCCGGAGTGTGGAACCATGGGACACAGATTTTGAGACTCAGATTATGATTTTAGGATGGCGGCTCCCTCTCCCTTCCTTGTGCAGAACATGTGTGTTTTAATTTCCCTTTGCTGCACATTTCAACTTATCACATGAGAAAAAAACAGAAAAAATGCAAACGCTGAAGAAGAAAAAAACTAAATTCCGGTTTGCTTTACAATTTTTGCAAAATGCTACTGCTATGTCTAGGTAAATAAGTACTGGCACAAGTTGACTTGTGGTGTACCATTGCCAACCGCTATCGGCCTTGCAATTACCATCAATACTAAATGAGACGTGTGATAGGGTTATACACGAATTCCTTTGGCCAAAACAGTCAAACAAAAAAAAAAACTGCAAGTCGGTAATTTTTTTATATATATTTTTGCAATTTTTGGCCTAAAATGTGAAATTAATTTTGAATTCACCTAGAAATCACAATACTTAACCCTGTATGTGTTTGCCAGAAATACTCGATAATGTCAGAGTTTCTGCCATGCCAGATATGATCTGGGAGAGGATGGCTTCCTAACACGGCACTAAATAATTAATACTAACTTTTTATCAAATATAAAAGTATATTTAAGAAGAATAGGCATCATTCCCCAATTAAATAAATCCATTAGATGGCTTTGTTTTTAAATTACATTATTTGGTACGTGTTTATACAAGTTCACTATTTCCATGTAATCAAACGAGAACATCACAGATCTATTATTTTATCACAGATCACCTTTTTATTTATTTAGATGTTTTTATTTGTGTTATTAGCCAGGGATGTGTGTAGGCTTCTCTCTTTCTTCT
Source organism: Pelobates fuscus (assembly GCF_036172605.1). Lineage (NCBI taxonomy): Eukaryota > Metazoa > Chordata > Amphibia > Anura > Pelobatidae > Pelobates > Pelobates fuscus. The sequence goes on from NC_086321.1 coordinate 378,671,055, forward strand.
CCAGTAGCCCATGTTCTAGATCTTTCTATTCCGTATCTCGATCTAAACACTACTGATACCCTTTATCACTGCATATCGTCTTTTCAATCAATTCAATCCGAGCTCCGCTTATTGCTTTTATGACCCTTTATGTTGCCTCATTCACCGTGATCTTTCCTGTTACAAAAGCCATACATTATGAGTGGAGACAAACGTTACTGCAACCTCAGTAAAGTTCTAAATGCTGCAGTGCTGCCGATTTCATTGTCACTTGCCTGGGCAAATCAGCCGAATGGGCGATGATACCTTGTATTTTTACTCTTAGATCTAGCTGTCGGAAATTGTACATTCACTAGCCTCAATATGTGCCTACATCTCAGGAATCGAGGACATTCTTATATACTATGTATAGTGTGATTAAATTCCACAAGAAATTGTATTTTGCACTTATTGTTCTACCAAGTTAGGGCAACACAATGTTATCCCACTCATAAGTTTAGGCCTGTCTTCTCCACAAGTGGATACAGACAGAGACTACACTTCACCAAAAGAAAACTCAACATTGTCACTAAATGACAACTCGAGATCATCATAAAAAGAGAATTCAAAATCTTTATCAAATGAAAACTCAACAGTGTAACCAAATGAGAACTCAACTTCCTCATCAAAAGAGAATTAAAATCTTCGCCCAAAAAGAAAACATCTTCTCCATGTGAGAACTCAACATCTTCACCAAAAGAGAACTCAACATTGTCACTAAATGAGAACTCAATATCGTCATCAAAAGAGCATTCAAAATCTTCACCAAAAGAGAAAACGTTTCCACCAAATGAGAATGTACTCAACATTTCCACCAAATGAGAACTCAAAATCTTCACCAAAAGGCAATTCAGCAATGTCACAAAAATAACTTACGTTTTTCACCAAATGAGAACTAATTGGAGGAGGGTGTGATATAGTGTGATGTGCACTGGGACAGTAAGATCATGTCTCTCGATCGAGCCCCGATATGTTACAGGTCGGGATGGAACTGTTATTGCTGTTAGTGACTGCATGCAGGGTAATGTGGATTCTTCAGATAATGCAGATATTTGTGTAAGAGAAACACCACTGTCAACGAGAAACTGTTATTTGTTATTTTGTCCATGTGATGGAATTTCCATATTGAGGTCCAACTTTAAAGGAACGCTATAGTGACCAAAACAATTAAAGGGACTCTCCAGGCAGATGATTTTACTTACCTGGTTCCAGCGCCGGGCTTCGCCACACATGCGCACATACTTCAGAGGGCGTCCTGAGCGTACTACCGCGCATGCGCGCGGTGTGTGCGGCCGCGAGCTGAGCTGACTGACAGCTCAGCTCACGGTCTTTGCCCGCCCCCTCTCCTCTCTGACAGGCTAGAGAGAGAAGGCGCGCACACAGTGCCTTCTCTCTCCTGCACACGTCAGACGTATCTGAATACGTCTGACGTGTACAGGGCCTTTTTAGGGCCCTACATGATAGGAAGTCCCTCTGGTGGCCGTCTGAGTGACGGCCACTGGAGGTATTCCTATCAATCAATGTAAACACTGTATTTTCTCTGAAAATACAGTGTTTACATTAGATTGCCTGCAGGGAGCTATAGATCTCACCTGAACAAATTCAATAAGCTGTAGTTGTTCAGGTGACTATAGTGTCCCTTTAAGCTTAATAAAGTTTTGGTGTATAAATAATGTTGTTGCAGTCTCACTGCTCATGTCTCTGCCATTTATGAGTTAAATCACTTTGTTTCTCTTTATGCAGCCCTAGCCACACCTCCCCTGCCTATGACTGACACAGCCTGTGTGAAAAAAAATATGGTTTCATTTTCAATCTGATGTTATCTTGCGTTAGAAGTTTTTATCTCTTACTCTGTAAATTGAACTTTAATCATACACAGGAGGATTATGCAGGCTGTAGCTAGTTATTAACAAAGCAAGTGAAAATAAATTCTAAATTAAACAGAATGTGATATAAAGGAAGTGTAAACATTAGATGTTTCTTTACAGGAAGTATTTAGGAAGGCTGTGTAAGTCACATGCAGGCAGGTGTGACTAGGGCTGTATAAACAAAGTGATTTAACTCCTAAATGGCAGAGAATTGTGCACTGAGACTGCGGGGGCATGACCTATAAACCAAAACTACTTAAAGGACCACTATAGTGCCAGGAAAACATACTCGTTTTCCTGGCACTATAGTGCCCTGAGGGTGCCCCCACCCTCAGGGACCCCCTCCCGCCCGGCTCTGGGAAGAGGAAAGGGTTAAAACTTACCTTTATTCCAGCGCCGGGCGGGGAGCTCTCCTCCTCCTCTCCGCCTCCGATCCTCCCTTTCGGCTGAATGCGCATGCGCGGCAAGAGCTGCGCGCGCATTCAGCCGGTCGCATAGGAAAGCATTCATAATGCTTGTTTACTGCATGTGCATCATGGAAAAAGTATTCAACTAACAAACCCGAGTGATACGGTTAGCCATCCCGTCTCTAGGCTGATACAGCTGAAATGCAATGCACAATGTTTGTTAGTAGGTATGCACAAAAAGACATTTAACAAATCACACAATGAAAGGTACAAACCTCTCCTAGGGTCTCCTACTGGCTGAGCTGGAGGACAATTCCACCCCTAGTACTAGCAGTCAGGTCCATAAATATTGGGACATCAACACAATTCTAATCTTTTTGGCTCTATACACCAACACAATGGGTTTGAAATGAAACAAACAAGATGTGCTTTAACTGCAGACGTTCAGCTTTAATTTGAGGGTATTTACATCCAAATCAGGTGAACGGTGTAGGAATTAGAACAGTTTGTATATGTGCCTCCCACTTCTTAAGGGACCAAAAGTAATGGGACAGATTAACAATCATAAATCAAACTTTCACTTTTTAATACATGGTTGCAAATCCTTTGCAGTCAATTACAGACTGAAGTCTGGAACGCATAGACATCACCAGACGCTGGGTTTCATCCCTGGTGATCCTCTGCCAGGCCTCTACTGCAACTGTCTTCAGTTCCTGCTTGTTCTTGGGGCATTTTCCCTTCAGTTTTGTCTTCATCAAGTGAAATGCACGCTCAATCGGATTCAGGTCAGGTGATTGACTTGGCCATTCCATAACATTCCACTTCTTTCCCTTAAAAAACTCTTTGGTTGCTTTTGCAGTATGCTTCGGGTCATTGTCCATCTGCACTGTGAAGCGCCGTCCAATGAGTTCTGAAGCATTTGGCTGAATATGAGCAGATAATATTGCCCGAAACACTTCAGAGTTCATCCTGCTGCTTTTGTCAGCAGTCACATCATCAATAAATACAAGAGAACCAGTTCCATTGGCAGCCATACATTCCCCTACGCCATGACACTACCACCATCATGCTTCACTGATGAGGTGGTATGCTTTGGATCATGACCAGTTCCTTTCCTTCTCCATACGCTTCTATTCCCATCACTCTGTTACAAGTTGATCTTGGTCTCATCTGTCCATAGGATGTTGTTCCAGAACTGTGAAGGCTTTTTTAGATGTTGTTTGGCAAACTCTAATCTGGCCTTCCTGTTTTGAGGCTCACCAATGGTTTACATCTTGTGGTGAACCCTCTGTATTCACTCTGGTGAAGTCTTCTCTTGATTGTTGACTTTGACACACATATACCTACCTCCTGGAGAGTGTTCTTGATCTGGCCAACTGTTGTGAAGGGTGTTTTCTTCACCAGGGAAAGAATTCTTCGGTCATCCACCACAGTTGTTTTCCCTGGTCTTCCGGGTCTTTTGGTGTTGCTGAGCTCACCGGTGCGTTCTTTCTTTTTAAGGATGTTCCAAACAGTTTATTTGGCCACACCTAATGTTTTTGCTATCTCTCTGATGGGTTTGTTTTGTTTTTTCAGCCTATTGATGGCTTGCTTCACTGATAGTGACAGCTCTTTGGATCTCGTATTGAGAGCTGACAGCAACAGATTCCAAATGCAAATAGCACACTTGAAATGAGCTCTGGACCTTTTATCAGCTCCTTTTAAATGGGATAATGAGGGAATAACACACACCTGGCCATGGAACAGCTGAGCAGCCAATTGTCCCATTACTTTTGGTCCCTTGAAAAGTGGGAGGCACATTTACAAACTGTTGTAATTCCTACACCGTTCACCTGATTTGGATGTAAATACCCTCAAATTAAAGCTGAAAGTCTGCAGTTAAAGCACATCTTGTTCATTTCATTTCAAATCCATTGTGGTGGTGTATAGAGCCAAAAAGATTAGAATTGTGTCAATGTCCCAATATTTATGGACCTGACTGTATATATATTATTTAAAAATCAGTATAGGAGTTACCACCAAACAGCTTAATTCTCTAAAGGTAGCCGACTCAATGGTGCTTAGCACCATACTACCTGGTTAAATGTTTATGGTTATACTTAGGTTATTTTCATTTGGATCTTAAGATCCCACAAAGTTTTAATGTGTACCTTTCTAATCCTCCTGCTAAGCGGAGTTAGTCCGCAGACAAACCAGCCCCTAACCCCCGCCTCTGCACCACAACAACACCCGTGGGAAACGGCAGAGGCGTACTTCATCACTAGTGCTAGGAGCCTACTGTCACACGTAACTGCACAGCCTAGGAGACTAGAACACCGGATAGGGCATGAGCAACCTCTTCTAACTAATAGCCTCTAATGCGACACAACGACATTTTCTGAGCGGTCCTACTATTCTACATCCCTCAAGTCCCTCACACAATCTTAGCTGGTCTATTGGCCTCACAGCGAGGGCCCCCAAATTCACGAACCCAAGCATAGACGAAGTTGAGCCCCATCACAGGGGATACTCCCCTCGCACATATAAGTCAAGACCACACACATTCTGGAACAACCAGACATCCACGGTTACCATACCCACAGACACTAAGGCACACCAGTCAGACATCTATCCTGTGCTATATAAATACTGCTACTATAGGCTGGAGCTTAGATGCTTGTTAAAAATGTAATAACTAAAATGTGCGATCAATCATGCCAACGTGTATGTATTGGCATATGTATATGCTGTTGTGGCAAACTGTTGAAATTCTGTACCCACCCGCACAACGAAAAATAAAGAATTAAAAAGAAAAGAAAAAAAATCGGTATAGGAGATACAGTAAAATTCTGGTAAATGTTTTTTAATGAAAATATCTATGCCAAAATCATGCTATCATGGTTTGTTGTTTGTTTTTTTACCCAATACATAACATTCCTAATTTTATGTCTTTCCAGTTGGACATTTCTGATGCCGGATGAAAATGATCCTTCCGCAGAACGTCAGCGAATTTCCCCCAGTAGGGAATGGAAAGCCAGGGGACGATTCCGAGCGCTCCCCGTGCGTGCTGGGGATTATTCCTATTATATATTACAGTGTTCTGCTCTGCTTTGGGCTCCCAGGTAAATTCTCCTTGTAAAGAACTAACACATGTAAACAGTCATATGGTAACACCATCTCAAAAACACCAACCGGCTTTGAGAACTAGATGAGCAATACATTGTTACCTAACACAGAGCGGAAGTTAAAAAGATGAAAATAAACATATTGGGGAAAAAAACACATCACAGTGAAATAAATGTATAGACCTATACAAGCAAAATTGTAGTGCCATTGCTATAGTTGTAATATTTTCAAATTCTGTAACGCAGCTCCTGAACCCAAAATTGTACCTCCGTTGTAGATAATTCCCAAATCCCACAAGGCGATAAGTGATTATAGCTCTCCCTTACCCAAACACAGTTACATAGTTACATAGTTAGATAGCTGAAAAGAGACTTGCGTCCATCAAGTTCAGCCTTCCTCACATTTGTTATTTGCTGTTGATCCAAAAGAAGGCAAAAACCCCAGTCTGAAGTGCTTCCAATTTTGCAACAAACTAGGAAAAAAATTCCTTCTTGACCCCAGAATGGCAGTCAGATTTATCCTTGGATCAACCAGTTATTACCCTACATTGAAAGATTATATCCTTGAATATTCTGTTTTTGCAAGTATGCATCTAGTAGCTGTTTGAACATCTGTATGGACTCTGATAAAACCACTTCTTCAGGCAGAGAATTCCATATTCTTATTGTTCTTACAGTAAAAAAAAACTTTTCCTTTGCCTTAGATTAAATCTTCTTTCTTCCAGTCCAAACCTTGTGTCCTATGTAAAGTTTGTGAATAGATTTCCACACAATGGTTTGTATTGGCCTGAATATATTTGTATAATGTTATCATATCCCCTCTCAGGCGACGTTTTTCTAAACTAAAGAGGTTTAAATTTGTTAACCTTTCTTCATAGCTGATCTGTTCCATTCCTTTTATTAATTTTGTAGCCCACCTCTGCACTTTTTCTAGTGCTATAATATAACATCAATCAAGACTTGATGAAGGGTAAAACAACTGGATTTATTGAAAATGGGCACAGGTTTATATACACAGAACCCCAGCATGAGGTCTCTATTCAACATACAGTAAGTCCACCCAGGCATCTCTTTTTCTAGGAGACATTTGTGCCAGCTCTCTGTTAAACTAATTATCTCCTTGATACAGAGAGCGCAACATGGAAAAAAAAAGCTAAAATATCCATCAAACAACATTGTGGATATATTATATGATTCTGGGAAGGTCTGATCTGTGTGCCCATTCAGTGAAAATAGCGCTCGAATCCATGGGGTATTGTCCAGATGCCACCAGGCTAAAGTTTTAGCCGGCCGCTACAAAGGTTTTAACCAAAAATAATTCCTTGCGGCGGGTGCCAATTCCCAGTCTTTTAACAGGAGCTCTAGCTGTAATGGATTGTAGGTTCCCTCCAAAAAGCTCCATGCTTATGTGTTGGAAAGGATTCGAAACTAAGGGACAAACATGACCGGGGCTGGGCGCTGACTATGGTCGAGCTGGAGTCCCAGGGCACGTAGAGGAAACTCCTGCTGGCGGTGTCTGATTACTCCAGCTCTCTGAAGCGGCCAATGGGCAAGGGAAAGAGTGGTGCTGGCTGGCACACACATAGGGGAGTGGGGTGAAAGGGGAAACATAGTCTGGAACAGCAAATTATAGTCTTTTGGGGTACAGGAAGAAGCAGAAAGGGTTGAAGGAAAGTTTGCAGTGTTTGTGTGATCTAGCTATTGAATCCAGAGTGGAATGATATCAATCTATCATGAATCGTAGCAGTTAATCTGCCCATCTGCTTGTTGTCATGAACGTTGATAATGACTTGATACAAGGGGAGAATATTGTCTGTTGACTAAGTTTCTGCCAGAGCTGATCTAGCAGCTAATCTGCTCCCAGCTGTTTATTTTTATTTAGAATCCATCTTTAAGTCTTGATATGAGACCTTCCCAGGTATCTAAAGGGATCCGTCCTGCAAGCACGGAATAGAGGAGAGAATTACGGTATGGCGGTACTTTGAATGTGGTCTTTAGTCATGCATGTAGCTGTAGCATCTCGTTCAGTTTGACCCAGGTGGTAGATTAACTGGGGGAGTGTGCCATCTATTGAGAATTGTAAATCATTGCTTCTGAAGGTGAGCTGAGATTGGGACTCTATAACGTGAAACTTCCAGGGTTATTCACTAAAGAGAGAATTTACTGGGATTTTTTTTTTATATATATTAAAGGCCAAAGAAACCAGACTGAAAGCAAAGCTGACTGAGAGACATTTTCCAGAATTCTCACTCTAGTGAATAACCCTCCTAGTGTAAATGACCAGAACATGAAAACGAGGACAGTAGAGGGAATAGCTGAGGATGGTTCTAGGCAAAACTCTTCAGACCAAGAAGAGGAAAGCGACATTGGCTTGGAGGGGAGAGAACCCACGGGAGGCCAAAACTCTATATTTGTAAAAGAACAATCAAGTCTTTCATGTTCAGTCTACAATTACGAATCTTTTCCATTGTGCTAACATTTCTACAGCGAATTCAACTCAATAAATAGTCAAAGAGAATATTATTACTAGAATTAAAAGGGGCCTTCTCAAACTAGCTGCCACCAGTGTCTCCTCTACTACCAGTCTCTACTATTCGCAAACTTCTGAATTCTTGACGTTCGAGCTCAGTCACTAGTAATTCTTGGCATCTCGGAGGTTGTGGACCATCAGGGTTAATCACTAACCCGGACTAAGAATTTATAAAGGGATAGTATGTGGCAGAATTGCTCCAGTTTGTGTGTTGTTGCCTAAAATGATTTTGTCAATTTTCACAAGTTTAGTGTATAACATTATGGATGTTACCCATAGCTCAATGCCATCTAAACTGAAATCCAAAATATACACAATCCATCGGTTTTAACATAAAGCGTTAGCTTTCATTAATAATATCAAAATATTTAATATTATGTTATTATTGCCTAACTTAATGGTAATCGTTTTATTGACCTTAGAAGTATAAAAACTTGACTTTTAATGGAATTTGCCCTTATTTGTTCCAGAATGAGCTCTATCTACTTATATATTATATCAATACCAGTTTTATGTGTTTTAGGTTAATTATGTCGTATTAAATACTTGGGAAATTACAGATTGATGTTCATCTAGTACATAGCCTTATCTCATATAGCTACACTACCATGAAAAGCTGTAGGAGCTTTGCACCCCACAGGATACCCAACCCAACCTAAAGCAATTTCCAGGGGTTTATGAAATTAGTAAAAAAGTAGTTCGCTTTCTGAGCGTGTGATGGAAGTCGTCCGTATGGACTAATAAACAGTTCTTTATCATTAAAGGGAAACTAAAGTGCCCGGAAAACAAAATTGTTACTAATTATTGCAATTATAAAAAAAACTACAATAATTGCTATTGCAGGATTTGGGGCCTGTGACAAAGCACCTAGACCACTTCAATCAGCTGAAGTGCTCTGGGTGCCTATAGTGTCCCTTTAAGAGCAGTTTATTTGATGGCACCTTTGGGTATGAATGAAAACAAAAATGCAGAATCACAGCAAGGAGTATTTTGTTAATTCTTTAATACAATATTTATAAAAAGTTTTGCTATGCATGCCTAACAAAAATATTTGTTCCACAATTTAGATTTCTATAAAATCGCCCCTTCAATTCCTTGAATTAATTAGAGGGAGTTGCTATATTTCGCAAGCTGTACTGCTACTAGTGTCATCAGGTCCTTACAAATACCTATTAGAAGGCTATTTGGCCATTTTTATTTATCTATTTTTGTCTTACCATCCTGTATTTTATATTGCCATTTCAGATTATTTTTTCAATATAGCGAGATAACGAGTATTGTACATTGTCTAAAGATTTCCTTCCCCAAAACGTTTATAAAGGATAAATGATAAAAAATTGTCTCTGTTTTAAAAGCAATGGATACACAAATTGCCGTTCTTTTATATGTTTATGTGCTAGCAACGCATCCCATTTTTAAAAGAATATTGTTATGCTAATACTTTTTCAAACAAAAGGTTCTGCCTGGTTGTGAAGAAGGGGTTAAGAATAACCAAAACATTTTTGTCGCTTATTCAAGTAACTGTTTGGTTTCATTAACATATCTGGATTTAAAAGCATTTACTAAAACTTCCTGTTATTTGCTTGGTTATTAGAATTGCAAAACAGATTAACCCAGAATAAACAGGAATCTCTGTGCGCAAACACACAGCTAAAATGAGGCAAATTGCTAAACGCTCATCAGGTTCTAATTATTAATTATTAAGGCTTATAATGTTTTCCGGTAATAATCAAGCACCCATAATGCATAGCTTTCCAAGCATCACAGCGAGCGCAAACTGATTTTAGGGGAAATGCAATCAGTCCATCGCGCATGCATCCTGGAGTCAGTGACAGACACATAGGGAGTGTAGAAAAAAGGGGTTTTGTTATAGGCGCTCACTATTACAGATATATCGGGAGTGTAGACCCCGCCTGAACGGCTGAGTCTGACTGTACGGGACGTCAGTGAAATAAAGCATTCTGGAGGTGTGATAGCTCGTTTGGTTAATGTGCCAACTAGATCATGTTCAAGACTCAGATTCACAGATCAGCTGGTCTTTTCATCGTAATGTCATACAATGACTACTGTTGAGTGGTTACTAGAAATATCTTCTTGTCAGTACAGGATCTGTATACTTTCAGGAGAATGCACTTTGCTACCTCTTAGGATGATAAAAGGCCGGTGTAATTAGATAATCATTATTATGCTTTCAAAATGTAGAAGATTGATTTCCAGGTTGTTGTTTTTTTGGTGGTGCAGCAGTTTGTGTGTTTGTGTGTTTGTGCTAGGTTAATTCTGATGATGACTGGAACAACTTCACTAAATCACTCAAAGTATTCAAATATCCCACTAAGCTGAGGCCCAGGAAACTTTAGTGTTTTCTCACTAGTGAGATCCTGTGCAGTTTTGCTAAACTCCAGAACAGGGGGAGAGTGTATGGAGAATGAGAGCAGGGGGAGAGTGCATGGAGAATGAGAGCAGGGGGAGAGTGTATGGAGAATGAGAGCAGGGGGAGAGTGCATGGAGAATGAGAGCAAGGGGAGAGGGCGTGGAGAATGAGAGCAGGGGGAGAGTGCATGGAAAATAAGAGCAGGGGGAGAGTGCATGGAGAATGAGAGCAAGGGGAGAGTGCATGGAAAATAAGAGCGGGGAGAGTGCATGGAGAATGAGAGCAAGGGGAGAGGGCGTGGAGAATGAGAGCAGGGGGAGAGTGCATGGAAAATAAGAGCATGGGGAGAGTGCATGGAGAATGAGAGCAGGGGGAGAGTGCGTGGAGAATGAGAGCAGGGGGAGAGTGCATGGAAAATAAGAGCAGGGGGAGAGTGCATGGAGAATGAGAGCAAGGGGAGAGGGCGTGGAGAATGAGAGCAGGGGGAGAGTGCATGGAAAATAAGAGCATGGGGAGAGTGCATGGAGAATGAGAGCAGGGGGAGAGTGCGTGGAGAATGAGAGCAGGGGGAGAGTGCGTGTAGAATGAGAGCAGGGGGAGAGTGCGTGGAGAATGAGAGCAGGGGGAGAGTACATGGAAAATGAGAGCAAGGGGAGAGTGCGTGGAGAGTGAGAGCAGGGGGAGAGTGGTTGGAGAATGAGAGCAAGGAGAGTAAATGGAGAATGAGAGCAGGGGGAGAGGGTGTGGAGAATGAGAGCAGGGGGAAAGTGCATGGAGAATGAGAGCAATGGGCGAGTGCGTGGAGAATGAGAGCAGGGGGAGAGTGCGTGGAGAGTGCGTGCAGGGGGAGAGTGCGTGGAGAATGAGAGCAGGAGGAGAGTGCATGGAGAGTGAGAGCAGGGGGATAGTGCATGGAGAATGAGAGCAATGGGAGAGTGTGTGGAGAATGAGAGCAAGGAGAGTAAATGGAGAATGAGAGCAGGGGGAGAGGGTGTGGAGAATGAGAGCAGGGTGAAAGTGCGTGGAGAATGAGAGCAAGGGGAGAGTGCGTGGAGAATGAGAGCAGGGGGAGAGTGCATGGAAAATGAGAGCAGGGGGAGAGTGCGTGGAAAATGAGAGCAGGGGGAGAGTGCGTGGAGAATGAGAGCAGGGGAGAGTGCATGGAGAATGAGAGCAGGGGAGAGTGCATGGAGAATGAGAGCAAGGGGAGAGTGCATGGAGAATGAGAGTATGGGGAGTGCATGGAGAATGAGAGCAGGGGGAGAGTGCATGGAGAATGAGAGCAAGGGGAGAGTGCATGGAGAATGAGAGTATGGGGAGTGCGTAGAGAATGAGAGCAGGGGGAGAGTGCGTAGAGAATGAGAGCAGGGGGACAGTGCATGGAGAATGAGAGCAGGGGGAGAGTTCGTGGAGAATGAGAGCAGGGGGAGAGTTCGTGGAGAATGAGAGCAGGGGGAGAGTTCGTGGAGAATGAGAGCAGGGGGAGAGTGTATGGAGAATGAGAGCAGGGGGAGAGTGCGTGGAGAATGAGAGCAGGGGGAGAGTGCATGGAGAATGAGAGCAGGGGGAGAGTGCGTCGAGAATGAGAGTATGGGGAGAGTGCGTGGAGAATGAGAGCAGGGGGAGAGTGCATGGAAAATGAGAGCAGGGGAGGAGAGTGCATGGAAAATGAGAGCAGGGGGAGAGTGCATGGAGAATGAGAGCAGGGGGAGAGTGCATGGAGAAGGAGAGCAGGGGGAGAGTGCGTTGAGAATGAGAGTATGGGGAGTGCATGGAAAATGAGAGCAATGGGAGAGTGCATGGAGAATGAGAGTATGGGGAGAGTGCGTGGAAAATGAGAGCAGGGGAGAGTGCATGGAGAGTGAGAGCAGGGGGATAGTGCATGGAGAATGATAGTATGGGGAGAGTGCATGGAGAATGAGAGCAGGGGGAGAGTGTATGGAGAATGAGAGCAGGGGGAGAGTGCATGGAGAATGATAGCAGGGGGAGAGTGCATGGAGAATGAGAGCAGGGGGAGAGTGTATGGAGAATGAGAGCAGGGGGAGAGTGCGTGGAGAATGAGAGCAAGGGGAGAGTGCGTGGAGAATGATAGCAGGGGGAGAGTGCATGGAGAATGATAGCAGGGGGAGAGTGCATGGAGAATGAGAGCAGGGGGAGAGTGTATGGAGAATGAGAGCAGGGGGAGAGTGCGTGGAGAATGAGAGCAAGGGGAGAGTGCGTGGAGGATAAGAGCAGGGAGAGTGCGTGGAGAATCTCCACGCACTCTCCCCTGCTCTTATCTGGAGAATGAGAGCAGGGGGAGAGTGCGTGGAGAATGAGAGCAGGGGGAGAGTGCGTGTAGAATGAGAGCAAGGGGAGAGTGCATGGAGAATGAGAGCAGGGGGAGAGTGTATGGAGAATGAGAGCAGGGGGAGAGTGCGTGGAGAATGAGAGCAAGGGGAGAGTGCGTGGAGGATAAGAGCAGGGAGAGTGCGTGGAGAATCTCCACGCACTCTCCCCTGCTCTTATCTGGAGAATGAGAGCAGGGGGAGAGTGCGTGGAGAATGAGAGCAGGGGGAGAGTGCGTGGAGAATGAGAGCAAGGGGAGAGTGGGGGAGAATGAGAGCAGGGGGAGAGTGCATGGAGAATGAGAGCAGGGGGAGAGTGCGTGGAGAATGAGAGCAAGGGGAGAGTGCGTGGAGAATGAGAGCAGGGGGAGAGTGCGTGGAGAATGAGAGCAAAGGGAGAGTGCGCGGAGAATGAGAGCAGGGGGAGAGTGCGTGGAGAATGAGAGCAGGGGGAGAGAGCATGGAGAATGAGAGTATGGGGAGAGTGTATGGAGAATGAGAGCAGGGGGAGAGTGTATGGAGAATGAGAGCAGGGGGAGAGTGCATGGAGAATGATAGCAGGGGGAGAGTGCATGGAGAATGAGAGCAGGGGGAGAGTGTATGGAGAATGAGAGCAGGGGGAGAGTGCGTGGAGAATGAGAGCAAGGGGAGAGTGCGTGGAGAATGATAGCAGGGGGAGAGTGCATGGAGAATGATAGCAGGGGGAGAGTGCATGGAGAATGAGAGCAGGGGGAGAGTGTATGGAGAATGAGAGCAGGGGGAGAGTGCGTGGAGAATGAGAGCAAGGGGAGAGTGCGTGGAGGATAAGAGCAGGGAGAGTGCGTGGAGAATCTCCACGCACTCTCCCCTGCTCTTATCTGGAGAATGAGAGCAGGGGGAGAGTGCGTGGAGAATGAGAGCAGGGGGAGAGTGCGTGTAGAATGAGAGCAAGGGGAGAGTGCATGGAGAATGAGAGCAGGGGGAGAGTGTATGGAGAATGAGAGCAGGGGGAGAGTGCGTGGAGAATGAGAGCAGGGGGAGAGTGCGTGGAGAATGAGAGCAGGGAGAGTGCGTGGAGAATCTCCACGCACTCTCCCCTGCTCTTATCTGGAGAATGAGAGCAGGGGGAGAGTGCGTGGAGAATGAGAGCAGGGGGAGAGTGCGTGGAGAATGAGAGCAAGGGGAGAGTGGGGGAGAATGAGAGCAGGGGGAGAGTGCATGGAGAATGAGAGCAGGGGGAGAGTGCGTGGAGAATGAGAGCAAGGGGAGAGTGCGTGGAGAATGAGAGCAGGGGGAGAGTGCGTGGAGAATGAGAGCAAAGGGAGAGTGCGCGGAGAATGAGAGCAGGGGGAGAGTGCGTGGAGAATGAGAGCAGGGGGAGAGTGCATGGAGAATGAGAGTATGGGGAGAGTGTATGGAGAATGAGAGCAGGGGGAGAGTGCATGGAGAATGAGAGTATGGGGAGAGTGTACAATGGAGAATGAGAGCAGGGGGAGAGTGTATGGAGAATGAGAGCAAGGGGAGAGTGTATGGAGAATGAGAGCAAGGGGAGAGTGCGTGGAGAATGAGAGCAGGGGGAGAGTGTATGGAGAATGAGAGCAGGGGGAGAGTGTATGGAGAATGAGAGCAGGGGGAGAGTGCATGGAGAATGATAGCAGGGGGAGAGTGCATGGAGAATGAGAGCAGGGGGAGAGTGTATGGAGAATGAGAGCAGGGGAGAGTGCGTGGAGAATGAGAGCAAGGGGAGAGTGCGTGGAGAATGATAGCAGGGGGAGAGTGCATGGAGAATGATAGCAGGGGGAGAGTGCATGGAGAATGAGAGCAGGGGGAGAGTGTATGGAGAATGAGAGCAGGGGGAGAGTGCGTGGAGAATGAGAGCAAGGGGAGAGTGCGTGGAGGATAAGAGCAGGGAGAGTGCGTGGAGAATCTCCACGCACTCTCCCCTGCTCTTATCTGGAGAATGAGAGCAGGGGGAGAGTGCGTGGAGAATGAGAGCAGGGGGAGAGTGCGTGTAGAATGAGAGCAAGGGGAGAGTGCATGGAGAATGAGAGCAGGGTGAGAGTGTATGGAGAATGAGAGCAGGGGGAGAGTGCGTGGAGAATGAGAGCAGGGGGAGAGTGCGTGGAGAATGAGAGCAGGGAGAGTGCGTGGAGAATCTCCACGCACTCTCCCCTGCTCTTATCTGGAGAATGAGAGCAGGGGGAGAGTGCGTGGAGAATGAGAGCAGGGGGAGAGTGCGTGGAGAATGAGAGCAAGGGGAGAGTGGGGGAGAATGAGAGCAGGAGGAGAGTGCATGGAGAATGAGAGCAGGGGGAGAGTGCGTGGAGAATGAGAGCAAGGGGAGAGTGCGTGGAGAATGAGAGCAGGGGGAGAGTGCGTGGAGAATGAGAGCAAAGGGAGAGTGCGCGGAGAATGAGAGCAGGGGGAGAGTGCGTGTAGAATGAGAGCAAGGGGAGAGTGCATGGAGAATGAGAGCAGGGGGAGAGTGTATGGAGAATGAGAGCAGGGGGAGAGTGCGTGGAGAATGAGAGCAGGGGGAGAGTGCGTGGAGAATGAGAGCAGGGAGAGTGCGTGGAGAATCTCCACGCACTCTCCCCTGCTCTTATCTGGAGAATGAGAGCAGGGGGAGAGTGCGTGGAGAATGAGAGCAGGGGGAGAGTGCGTGGAGAATGAGAGCAAGGGGAGAGTGGGGGAGAATGAGAGCAGGGGGAGAGTGCATGGAGAATGAGAGCAGGGGGAGAGTGCGTGGAGAATGAGAGCAAGGGGAGAGTGCGTGGAGAATGAGAGCAGGGGGAGAGTGCGTGGAGAATGAGAGCAAAGGGAGAGTGCGCGGAGAATGAGAGCAGGGGGAGAGTGCGTGGAGAATGAGAGCAGGGGGAGAGTGCATGGAGAATGAGAGTATGGGGAGAGTGTATGGAGAATGAGAGCAGGGGGAGAGTGCATGGAGAATGAGAGTATGGGGAGAGTGTACAATGGAGAATGAGAGCAGGGGGAGAGTGTATGGAGAATGAGAGCAAGGGGAGAGTGTATGGAGAATGAGAGCAAGGGGAGAGTGCGTGGAGAATGAGAGCAGGGGGAGAGTGTATGGAGAATGAGAGCAGGGGGAGAGTGTATGGAGAATGAGAGCAGGGGGAGAGTGCATGGAGAATGATAGCAGGGGGAGAGTGCATGGAGAATGAGAGCAGGGTGAGAGTGTATGGAGAATGAGAGCAGGGGGAGAGTGCGTGGAGAATGAGAGCAGGGGGAGAGTGCGTGGAGAATGAGAGCAGGGAGAGTGCGTGGAGAATCTCCACGCACTCTCCCCTGCTCTTATCTGGAGAATGAGAGCAGGGGGAGAGTGCGTGGAGAATGAGAGCAGGGGGAGAGTGCGTGTAGAATGAGAGCAAGGGGAGAGTGCATGGAGAATGAGAGCAGGGTGAGAGTGTATGGAGAATGAGAGCAGGGGGAGAGTGCGTGGAGAATGAGAGCAGGGGGAGAGTGCGTGGAGAATGAGAGCAGGGAGAGTGCGTGGAGAATCTCCACGCACTCTCCCCTGCTCTTATCTGGAGAATGAGAGCAGGGGGAGAGTGCGTGGAGAATGAGAGCAGGGGGAGAGTGCGTGGAGAATGAGAGCAAGGGGAGAGTGGGGGAGAATGAGAGCAGGAGGAGAGTGCATGGAGAATGAGAGCAGGGGGAGAGTGCGTGGAGAATGAGAGCAAGGGGAGAGTGCGTGGAGAATGAGAGCAGGGGGAGAGTGCGTGGAGAATGAGAGCAAAGGGAGAGTGCGCGGAGAATGAGAGCAGGGGGAGAGTGCGTGTAGAATGAGAGCAAGGGGAGAGTGCATGGAGAATGAGAGCAGGGGGAGAGTGTATGGAGAATGAGAGCAGGGGGAGAGTGCGTGGAGAATGAGAGCAGGGGGAGAGTGCGTGGAGAATGAGAGCAGGGAGAGTGCGTGGAGAATCTCCACGCACTCTCCCCTGCTCTTATCTGGAGAATGAGAGCAGGGGGAGAGTGCGTGGAGAATGAGAGCAGGGGGAGAGTGCGTGGAGAATGAGAGCAAGGGGAGAGTGGGGGAGAATGAGAGCAGGGGGAGAGTGCATGGAGAATGAGAGCAGGGGGAGAGTGCGTGGAGAATGAGAGCAAGGGGAGAGTGCGTGGAGAATGAGAGCAGGGGGAGAGTGCGTGGAGAATGAGAGCAAAGGGAGAGTGCGCGGAGAATGAGAGCAGGGGGAGAGTGCGTGGAGAATGAGAGCAGGGGGAGAGTGCATGGAGAATGAGAGTATGGGGAGAGTGTATGGAGAATGAGAGCAGGGGGAGAGTGCATGGAGAATGAGAGTATGGGGAGAGTGTACAATGGAGAATGAGAGCAGGGGGAGAGTGTATGGAGAATGAGAGCAAGGGGAGAGTGTATGGAGAATGAGAGCAAGGGGAGAGTGCGTGGAGAATGAGAGCAGGGGGAGAGTGTATGGAGAATGAGAGCAGGGGGAGAGTGTATGGAGAATGAGAGCGGGGGAGAGTGCATGGAGAATGATAGCAGGGGGAGAGTGCATGGAGAATGAGAGCAGGGGGAGAGTGTATGGAGAATGAGAGCAGGGGGAGAGTGCGTGGAGAATGAGAGCAAGGGGAGAGTGCGTGGAGAATGATAGCAGGGGGAGAGTGCATGGAGAATGATAGCAGGGGGAGAGTGCATGGAGAATGAGAGCAGGGGGAGAGTGTATGGAGAATGAGAGCAGGGGGAGAGTGCGTGGAGAATGAGAGCAAGGGGAGAGTGCGTGGAGGATAAGAGCAGGGAGAGTGCGTGGAGAATCTCCACGCACTCTCCCCTGCTCTTATCTGGAGAATGAGAGCAGGGGGAGAGTGCGTGGAGAATGAGAGCAGGGGGAGAGTGCGTGTAGAATGAGAGCAAGGGGAGAGTGCATGGAGAATGAGAGCAGGGGGAGAGTGTATGGAGAATGAGAGCAGGGGGAGAGTGCGTGGAGAATGAGAGCAGGGGGAGAGTGCGTGGAGAATGAGAGCAGGGAGAGTGCGTGGAGAATCTCCACGCACTCTCCCCTGCTCTTATCTGGAGAATGAGAGCAGGGGGAGAGTGCGTGGAGAATGAGAGCAGGGGGAGAGTGCGTGGAGAATGAGAGCAAGGGGAGAGTGGGGGAGAATGAGAGCAGGGGGAGAGTGCATGGAGAATGAGAGCAGGGGGAGAGTGCGTGGAGAATGAGAGCAAGGGGAGAGTGCGTGGAGAATGAGAGCAGGGGGAGAGTGCGTGGAGAATGAGAGCAAAGGGAGAGTGCGCGGAGAATGAGAGCAGGGGGAGAGTGCATGGAGAATGAGAGCAGGGGGAGAGTGCATGGAGAATGAGAGTATGGGGAGAGTGTATGGAGAATGAGAGCAGGGGGAGAGTGCATGGAGAATGAGAGTATGGGGAGAGTGTACAATGGAGAATGAGAGCAGGGGGAGAGTGTATGGAGAATGAGAGCAAGGGGAGAGTGTATGGAGAATGAGAGCAAGGGGAGAGTGCGTGGAGAATGAGAGCAGGGGGAGAGTGTATGGAGAATGAGAGTATGGGGAGAGTGTATGGAGAATGAGAGTAGGGGGAGAGTGCATGGAGAATGAGAGTATGGGGAGAGTGTATGGAGAATGAGAGCAGGGGGAGAGTGCGTGGAGGATAAGAGCAGGGGAGAGTGCATGGAGAATCTCCACGCACTCTCCCCTGCTCTTATCTGGAGAATGAGAGCAGGGGGAGAGGGAAGAGCAATAAATATATAAAGTTTACTGTAAGTGGGTTATATGTCGGGTTTTAATTCCTATTTCTAGAATGTACATTTACTGAGGTCATCGACCTTTTCTTATCTCTGCTCATTCTGCCTGTTTAACCGCATAGTCGGTAATTAACTGAATAGAAATATTTGTCCCTTTGTAAACTATAAATCCAATCTAGACTATAATAAAGCTCAATAGCCCAATCTGTAACTCTGACACCCCCACAGCTAAGACGGACCTGATATGGTGTTAATAAAGAAAGCTCCTCGACTCTCAAGCTTGGACCAATGCTGTTTATTGCAATCATTTTTGCAGTTTACGCAATCTGTGCATCGGGCAGCCTGGCTACCTCTCTCTCTGTGTGTAGCATACTTGAGAAAAACCGGAGTAATTATCCTCTAATCGTATCCGGCCTCATTGCTGCGGTAACGTGCAGCTGATTGCTGTGGGCTGATTACGTGAACGATACCCGCTAATTAGCTCATTAGCCCTAATTCCTTTATGAGATGCTGATAAAATGTTTTCGGAAGGGGGGGGGGGGTAGAAAAACCCAGCTGAAATGACAGAATAAATGAGCCGGATGATTTATCCCCTCACCCAGGAAACACGTCCCTTATTAAAACCTGTAAGAATTGCTCTCAGGGGCTTTTAACTGTGAACCAGAGAAAACCGCACCGAAGGAGTTATGCCAAGAGAACTTCAACTTCTAAATTCCTTGCAACTTCCATGCCCATAGTATATAATGATCTCACAGCGTCTTATACTAAATGCATGTTTCAGGGCCCCATTGGATAACACAGAGACTGTGGAATGTTGTGTACGTGTCCTAATGCCACGCACAGCAGTGAAGACCACGGAAATGGTCCATTTGTCTGTGTCTACAGTAGGCTGGTGAGATTTCCCTTTAACTGGAGAAGGACCTGCAGGATATATAGGTGCACATGTGGTTCCATTTTATACCTTAATTTAACATTTTTGTAAAAGCTTTTGAAATGATTTAATATTTGGAAACATACTTTAATATTGAAACATACTTATAATATATTTAATATATATATTTTTTATATTTTAATATTTTTTTAAAAAATATATATTTTAAAGGTTTATCCAAAAATATTAAATCATTTGAAAAACGTTTCCAGCGATATCAAATCAAGGCCTTAATTCAATAATGGCTGAAGTTTGCGATTCTTCGTATCTGAACTACAGCCCCCCTTGATGCACTGACAGACATCAATGTCCTAGTTTGAATAGCAGAGGGACCTTGAATTCATGCGGATGTACCGTTCCATGAAGCCGTATCTCAGTATAATGCCACATACAACCAACACTGCATTTGGACACTTGACCATGGCGATGTACATTACAGGTTAGTTGGAGAAAATCTAACACTTGGCCCGTCACTAAATGCAAATGGCTAAATTCACACAGGCTAACCCTTAAGTACTCTAGTAGGAATACTGGGTCACAATCAGCGGTGTTGCGGTGTACGTTATTGAAACACAGTTTGACACATTAAGCCTTGAATGTTTCCACCAACTTCATGAGCTAAGTTGAGGAGCTCATCCTGGGCTTGCAGCTTGGCATGCCTTGAGATCGAGATGTGAAAATCTTCATGCTGCCAGCAGTGGGCAAACTGAAAAAGAACAAGTATCACTTTTTTAAAACATGGCATGGGTACCCACAATCCTCTATTTACGATGGAGAGAGAGCACTTCCCCTATCATCTACCCCCCAAGTTCAAGGATTTGGGTGTTCAGTATACAGGTGGGCAACTGCCTCCATCTCCTCAACTATATACTGGTGGGACTGGGGAGATAATTCATGAAACTGTGGACCATAAGATTTCAGTCCCATCCTCTGTGTTATTATAAAAGCATAAAGGACCTGGTGGTGTCCAGTCCACGACCTTCAGAACCGGAGAACGAGAAGATGGCTTGATGCTCTGTCTAGTTCTTTTCAGCGAAGCACATTAGGCAGATGGAGAGCCGGTGGGTTTGGCCACTTTAAAATGTGAGTGACTTTCTCACCTCTGAAGTCATCATTCCTGCTGATGTCTCAGAGCTTCGGCCAGCTCCGTAATCAAAGCTAATCCACTTATATGTCAGCACAGCACAGGCCTGAGGCTGAGAAACCTGTGGCAAGACATGTCCCTCTATAAAACATACTTTGGTGATGTGATCACTAGCACGTGCAGGCAGAATGCAGCTACACAATATCCTTCATACACATTACCCTCTCCGGACCAGCATCTCAGATCTGAAGGTGGTAAAGCACCCTCCGGCTGGGCCCTGGAGACATCCTGTTTTATTTTATTACATTTTTTTTTCCCATTTAGAAACGTCTTGGCTATTTTAGGACCTGTTGATCTGACACATATAATATCATTCCATGAAGAGTGATCAAATCGTGTTTATTGAATTCTACTGAGTTATTTATTTTAAAAAAGTCACCCAGCCTACGTCTTCCTAAAACAGTATATAATGTTGGTAGGAATATGAAGGGATGGACAATCTTAGATCTTGTGAATTAAAATGAACACTACTGGAATTAGCAGGAGATAATTAACGGGAGATAATGGAAGGTAGGGAAGGTAAAATCATGACAATCCTCAGTGTATTCATAGAAATCAAATCAGTTTATGTCATTGTGTGTTAATTTTTTATATTGCAGAATAAAATATCACTTATTTAAATGATATCAAGGCATTTAATTGGTGAGGAGGACAAAGTTGAAATACACAGGGAGGAGGGGGACTCGTACATGTCTGTATTTTCTATTATTTGTTTAGAAGAAGTGTTAGCTCTTGTGGCTTTGTACCGGATAGAATAATACGAACGTTTTCTGTAATTTACATGCTCTTATTTTTAATGTACATATTTCTCCTGAAATTCATTATCTTAATTAATATTTCCCTTAATTGCCCCCATTGACCTAATACTGACTGTCATTTTCAAGTTAGTCTTAATCTCAATGAAGTGAAGTGGTCTGGGTGCAATGGTCCCGTAACTTTAACCCTGTAATGTCAAACACTGCTGTTTAGTAGATACGTCTTGTTTAGATCGCAGGGCTAAACACATCACTAGTAGACGTCTTGCTGCCGCACATGCACTTTTAGTCCCCAATGCGCCTCTATGAGATGCATTGTATTGGACTGTTAGGAATGCAGCCGTGATGTCATGGGCGGAAGGACGAGCAGTTGCTGGACATGATTTTGGCTGTGGAATAGAAGGTAAGAAATATACTTTCCCCCCTCCCCCAATTTCTATCCACAGGTTTATATTCCTAACACTGTTTGTATGTTTGAAGATAATTATGACAAATTTAAGATTTTAGGACGAGAGTTACAAATGCTGATAATGAAAGACATCCCATTTTAGTTAAAGGTTATAAAGCCAAGTTTAAGAGTTTTGGGTTAGATCTGGGGTAAATCCTATTTAAAGGGACATTCCACTGTTTAGTAGATATAGCCTCAATGAAAAAATGAATTTAATTATGTATTTCTTTAATTGGGGGCATATCTAAAATCAGCTTGCAAAAGATACAGACATTGTGTCTGCAGCTTCCATTCTAAGCCCGCCCAGACTTTCTGTGGCTGTCCAATCACAGGCTTCCCAATGCATCTTACAGGGCAGGTGCTCTGGGCAAATGCTGCCTCTTGAGTTTAGCTCCAATGAGCTAACCAAACCAGGAAGTAACAGGCCTTTGAAACGCTGCAAATATCGATATTAACCTGTTAGCTGCCAGGGGTGTCATTAGCCAGCCAGGAGTTCCTTGCACAGAACTGCTTTCAATGGCTTTGATCAGTCTGCTGACACTCTCAGCCAATGAATATTGACAGTCGCTACTTCCAACATCTGCACGTCTGCAGCTTAACCAACAAAGGGGCATAGGAGCTGGCAGGGACCCAGGTAAGGGGTGGCAGGGACCCAAGTAAGGGGGCAAAGGGTTTACCCCATTACTGGGGAACCAGGCTAGAGTGCTCTTGGCATCATAACCTCTACAGCATGCTTGGAGTAACCCTCTAACCATAAATCTTGCATTTTAGTAAGAAGCATAGCAAAAAATGAATGATGGCAAATTTAAATGATGTTTCTATGCCATGCTCAGCTGGTGAATTAAATCGGGTTGGGCACGGTTTATATGTGGATCTATCGCCAATGGGATAATTCTTAGCTCGTCGGATGACATCACTGGGTTCTCCGGTCATTTAGCACGTAGACCTTGTGTTCTTAGATTAGGCAAATGTTCCTGTGCGTTGAGCTGTTTGCCAGCTTTATATGGGTAACTGCTTGCGTACAGAGGTTATCGCGCTGTGTGTTTACTTTGTAAAAGTGCTCCCCTAATCATTGCACTATATCTCCATAGCAAAGCAGACGTGACCTGGATTACAGAGCAGAACTGAGACACGTGTTTATCTCACTGTGTGACACCACAGGGACAATGTGTAAACCTAACAAGACAGGACTCATAACCCGTATTAGAACACACGGACCATTAAAAGCGCACGTAGCATCCTAACGTAGAAAAAGAGAAAAAAATCTGAATTTATCTTTAAGAATAAGATGAATTATTGCCTAATGTAGGCCTCGATTTAATTCGGAGAAGCTTTTATATTGACCCCCTAGGCTTTTATTTTAAAGCCATTTTTAACATATCAGACAGGCCTATTTAAAGGGTGCCATGCGCCTATTAAATGGAATTCAAGGTGACCTTTTAGGTGACTTTATCTCCTACTTATAAACATTTATTAATGACATGATAAAGAATGTAAATGTATAACAAGAGCAATGTATCTTATTTACACAGACTGATTTCTAAACACATTTATTGTAGTTTAACCCCTTAAGGACAGAGCTTCAGAAGCTTGTCTTTCACTTAATGACGGCATTTTTTGCATTTTTTGCTGTTTGCGTTCAACTGCAATTTGCATTTTACTAATTTATTGCACCGACGCATATTATATACCGTTTTTTAAAGGACAGAAAGGGCTTTAATTTGATGTAACATATATTTACATAAATGCTTATTTATTATTAAAAAATACAGAAAAATGCAAAAAAAAAAGAAACATTTTTATTTTATTTTACAGTTTTTGCAATAATAATGTGTGCACAGTTAGTGCAGGTTAAGGAAAGTAATTAAAAATAAATTCATTTAGTTATTCTGATTTACAGAATATATTTTGTGTCTGGGATTTTAAGTTTTTTTTGGTAGTTACAGGTCACAAAGCACAAGGAGTAAAATAAACTTTTAATGTGGAGCGATTAAAGTTGGCTTAATAGCCATAAAAGAAAACAAAATTGCCACACAAAAGTATATATTTAAATAAAGTAGACACCACAGGCTATTTACCTAAGGTTGTTTTGACACTTTCTACGTAGCCATTTCACCGCCACCCTCTGCTAAATATTGGAGTAAAATTGTATTTTTGGGGGGTTTTGGCACACAAACTTATAACAAAGAACTTCTCATGTGTATTTTGTAAAGTTGGTGTGTGCTATTCCTGTACAAAGTTTTATTTTGTGTTCAGTTACATCTGCTGAGTAAAAGGACACCCCCATTGTATGTCTTTGGCACTATTTCGTGAAGCTACAGTGCCATACAGGAGACCTGTCCTTTTCAGTACTCACAGTAGAGTTTTGAGAGACGGATTTAATGAGCCTATGCTTCCATTTAGGGTATTATAACAGTTTGACTGTTCATAAAAACCACACAAAGGCCTACCATTTGTAAAAGTAGACACTCCAGGGTATCTCATAAGGTGCATATTGTGCCTTAGCATGCCCCCATTTTCCCACCAATATATGCCAAAGTATTTGGTGAAAAATTATTTTGGGCATTTTTTTACAAACGGATTGCATTTTTGCTGGGCATTTTGTATATTTCATATGTGCCACTAAGTTCAAAACCCCCACATTATGCTCAGCTAAGTCTTCTGAGTAAAAAGACACCCCCAATGAATGTCTTTGGCACTATTTCGTGAAGCTACAGTGGCATATAGGAGACCAAGCCATATCAGTTTTTACCGAACTTTGAATTTTGACGCTGGGCCTATGTGCAATTTCCAAGCATCTTTGCAGGTTTTAAATTCAAACTACCCCACAAAGGCCTACCATTTCTTAAAGAAGACATCCCAGGGTATTTCAAAAGGCATATTTTGAACCTTAGCATAGGATCATTTTTCCGCTAGCGTGTACCAAGTGTAGTGGTAATAAGCTTTTTTTTCTGTGAGTTTGCACAGTATGTTTTGCAAACCATATGTGTACTACCACTGTATAATACTTCATATGTTGCTCAGCTATGTCTGCTGAGTACAAACATACCCCCGTATGTACCTTTGCCATGTATATGTGGACATCGGAGGGGCACATTTGGGACACAGCCATTCCATTTTTTTTCAAACATTTAATTTTTACGCTGTGCCCATGTCCCATTTTAGAGTATTTTACCAGGCTATATAATCCATATACCCCATAAAACCATACAATTTCTTAAAGAAGACATCCCAGGGTATTTCAAAAGGCATATTTTGAACCTTAGCGTGGGATCATTTTTCCGCTAGCGTGTACCAGGTGTAGTGGTAATAAGCGTTTTTTCTGCCTTTTTGACACACAAAGTGAGTTTGCACAGTATATTTTGCAAACCTTATGTGTACTACCACTGTATAATAATTCATATGTTGCTCAGCTATGTCTGCTGAGTATAAAAATACCCCCGTATGTACCTTTGCCATGTATATGTGGACATCGGAGGGGCACATTTGGGACACAGCCATTCCATTTTGTTCAAACTTTACATTTTTATGCAGTGCCCATGTCCCATTTCAGAGTATTTTACCAGGCCATATAATCCAAATACCCCTTAAAGCCATACAATTTCTTAAAGAAGACATCCCAGGGTATTTCAAAAGGCATATTTTGAACCTTAGCGTGGGATCATTTTTCCGCTAGCTTGTACCAGGTGTAGTGGTAATGAGCGTTATTAAATGTATTTTTTAACTTTTTAAAACTTTTTTTACTTTTTAAAACTATTTTTTTAAACTTTTGTTTTGCTTATTCATTTTTTTAAAGTTTCCTAAACTTTCGTAAAACTTTTTTTTACAGAATTGACATTTTTCTAAGCTTTTTTTTTTTTTATCGCTAACCCCTAACTAGCAGTAAGCAGCACTAACAGTAAATTCCCCATTTTCCCATAACTCCCACCCACCCCAGCTAGCAAAATATTTAATTATACAATATTTAAATTAGTTAATTAAATAAATTTAACCCCTGAGGGTTAAATAATAAATAAAAGTTAATCGTCAGGGGTTAAAAAAAATTAGATCACAGTATAATACTGTGATCTGTATTTTGATCACTGTAGGCAGTGATCGACTGGCAGGGAAGGGGTTAATTTTTATTTGGGTTTATTTTTATAAATTTTTTACTTAAACGTTATTAAAACTTTTTTTAACTTAATTTTTTAACTTTTTGAAGCTTATTTTAAAACTTTTTTTAACGTTAACCTCTAGTTAGCCTAACACTAAATCCCCCAATTCCCCACTAACTTCCACCCTCCCCAGCTAGCTAAATTTATAATTTTAAAATATTTAAATTAATTAATAAAATAAATTTAACTCCTGGGGGTTAAAAAAAAAAAAGAACCCTCAGGGGTTAAAAAAAAAAATCAGATCATAGTAAAATGTAATCCCTGCCAATTGGCAGGGAAGGGGTTAATTTTTTATTAAAATGGGTAAAGGGGGGTGGGATTTTAATTTAACTTTGTTTTTTTTCCACCAGGGGGCAGGATCAGCACTGATCCGTCTCCCTGCACTTCACAGTGAACCCGGAAGTTCAGGGAGGCGGAGGTGAGTATACTGAGCACATGTGCCCGCTCTGACATGCTGTCAAAGCGGGCACATGTACTGGGACAGCCCGATCCGGTGCTCCCGGTCTGCCTCTAATACAGAGGCAGACCGGAGCACCATTAACCCCACGATCGCCGCAATTGCGGCGATCTGGGGTTAATTTTACCGCGTCACTTGTCATTAAGGGTTTCCCCTGAGTGACGGACCTCGTCCGTCACCCATCGTTAAGGGGTTAAAGACACATTACTGGGAGTATTATTGCTGTGGAGCTCTGTTATACACTCAGACACATTACTGGGAGTATTATTGCTGTGGGGCTCTGTTATACACTCAGACACATTACTGGGAGTATTATTGCTGTGGAGCTCTGTTATACACTCAGGCACATTACTGGGAGTATTATTGCTGTGGAACTCTGTTATACACTCAGACACATTACTGGGAGTATTATTAATGTGGAGCTCTGTTATACACTCAGACACATTACTAGGAGTATTATTGCTGTGGGGCTCTGTTATACACTCAGACACATTACTGGGAGTATAATTGCTGTGGAGCTCTGTTATACACTCAGGCACATTACTGGGAGTATTATTGCTGTGGAACTCTGTTATACACTCAGACACATTACTGGGAGTATTATTAATGTGGAGCTCTGTTATACACTCAGACACATTACTAGGAGTATTATTGCTGTGGGGCTCTGTTATACACTCAGACACATTACTGGGAGTATAATTGCTGTGGAGCTCTGTTATACACTCAGACACATTACTGGGAGTATTATTGCTGCGGAGCTCTGTTATACACTCAGACACATTACTGGGAGTATTATTGCTGTGGAGCTGTTATACACACAGGCACATTACTGGGAGTATTATTGCTGTGGAGCTCTGTTATACACTCAGACACATTATTGGGAGTATTATTGCTGTGGAACTCTGTTATACACTCAGACACATTACTGGGAGTGTTATTGCTGTGGAGCTGTTATACACACAGGCACATTACTGGGAGTATTATTGCTGTGGAGCTCTGTTATACACTCAGACACATTACTGGGGATATTATTGCTGTGGAGCTCTGTTATACACTCAGACACATTATTGGGAGTATTATTGCTGTGGAACTCTGTTATACACTCAGACACATTATTGGGAGTATTATTGCTGTGGAGCTCTGTTATACACTCAGACACATTACTGGGAGTGTTATTGCTGTGGAGCTCTGTTATACACTTAGACACATTACTGAGAGTATTATTGCTGTGGAGCTCTGTTATACACTCATACACATTACTGGGAGTATTATTGCCATGGAGCTCTGTTATACACTCAGACACATTACTGGGAGTATTATTGCCATGGAGCTCTGTTATACACTCAGACACATTACTGGGAGTATTATTGCTGTGGAGCTCTGTTATACACTCAGACACACCAACAATATGGAGTTCCTAGAAAAAGAGGGATATTTGGACAGAAGAGAAGGACATTAGGATAGAAAATAAATAGGGACTGTCCCTCCTAAATAGGGACACTTGGGAGGGATGAATTTGCTCCAATTTAATCAAACAATAATGTGTTTCTTAGAAAATGTGAAAGCAGAGTTTGGACACCAGATTTAACAGAAAAATAGCCGCTTGTGACAATTGAGTGTAGGACGTACAACCAATGAAAAAATAATAAACTTTGCCATTCTGATAACATCCACGTGACACTTGATCCGTCTTTGTGCTGGCTGATGAAATGGTGCTCAGTGTATGCATAATATTTCCCTGTAATTTCCATCCTTGATAAACCATAATACAGTTGTTGCATGTTATAATGTATAAAAACTGATGGATGAAAGGTAATCCTTATTGCGCTCATCGAATTGACCTGGAGATATTGTACAGTATCACAGCCAGGCTTATTCAATAAAGTGTCAAATTCGCAGAAGCAAATCCAAACTGAATTTCACATTTTAAACCGAAACAGCCGGAATGAACACACGCTGATTTGGGAAGATTTTCAAGTTTTGTTATTCTGGTTTAATTCACTTTAAATTCTCATTAATTTACACTTTTGGGAATATCCCTGTGAATTATTGTTTCGGAGGAATTAAAGGACTATTCTAAGCAACCTAACCAGTACAGGTCAGTGTAGTGATTAGATTACCGAGAGTCCCCGGGCACCTTCGCTCGGTTTAATATCAAACTGTATAATAAAGGGTCTTCACAGGTCCTTCCCAGGGCATCTCTCGCTCGGAGACTGATATCGCAGAATATAAACTTCTCGTTATTCGTTTCATCCAACATGGACAACACTGACTGGATGAGATGCTGGGGTTAAGCAGCAAGAATCCCATTTTATATAAAAAAATTCATAGATTATTTGATATTAAAACATTAAAATTCATAGTACAGGGAACTCTGGGCAACTTAACCACTAGAGCGAGCTGTAACGGTCTCTGTACTTCCTCCTTTATGTCGGTTTCTTCACCAATTAAAACAGTTGCAATGATTTGAATTAAAAATACAAAAAAGAAAATTAAGAGTAGATGGTCAGCTCCATGCTGGGAAATTACTTTTAAACATAGATACAAGAGGTGCAAACGTTTATATGGCTTTTCAAATAACAGATCTGATTTATACCGTGTTGTTGGCACATTAGCACTTTGTAATGCATTGATTTCAGAAGGATTTTAAAAATTTTGTTTCTCTTTTTCCTCTTCCAGTGAACATTCTGACTGCTGTGGTGCTCTCAAGGCTAGCATCCAAAACCAAGAAATCTTCCTATATCTACCTCTTGGCATTGACCACCTCAGACATTCTCACCCAGGTCTTCATTGTGTTTGTAGGATTCATTTTACAAACTGCCATTCTTCATCGTAGGGTGCCCAACGCCTTCATACACATGGTCAGTGTTCTTGAATTCTCCTCCAACCATGCTGCTATCTGGATCACCGTAATTTTGACCATAGATCGATACTTGGCTCTGTGTCACCCATTGCAATATCGGTCGCTCTCATACCCAGAACGTACACGTAAGATCATTGCCATTGTGTTTCTCTCTTCGTTTATTACTGGAATCCCTTTCTACTGGTGGAGTGATGTATGGAGAGATCCCCGGAGCCCAGGATTGATGGATCGTGTTCTTAAATGGTTCCACTGTTTCATAATTTACTTCATCCCTTGCACCATTTTTCTCCTTACCAATACTGTAATAGTTTGTAAACTGAGGCGGAAAACAGAGTCCAAAAGGTTCAAATTCCGCATTGGAAAAACCACAGCCATCCTTATGTCCATCACCACCGTCTTTGCTGTGCTCTGGGCCCCGAGAACCATTGTGATCATCATCCACATGTACGTGTCCTCGGTCAATAAAGACTGGAGGGTCCACCTGGCTATGGACATTGGGAACATGCTGGCCCTCCTCAACACAGCAGTAAATTTCTTCCTTTACTGTTTTGTGAGTATAAGATTCCGAGAT
The DNA here is from genome assembly GCF_036172605.1 of Pelobates fuscus. Lineage (NCBI taxonomy): Eukaryota > Metazoa > Chordata > Amphibia > Anura > Pelobatidae > Pelobates > Pelobates fuscus. The sequence continues at coordinate 378,700,714 of NC_086321.1, forward strand.
ACTTTAAGGGGAATTATTTGGATACCTAAATGCTGCTACACCAAGGAGGGAGAAAAGGGTCAGATTGAGAGCTATAGTAACTCTTTAAAACCTCTGGAAATCCCACTTGGTACAGTAGACTGAGGAACACGCATGTTATCGCCTATAGCAAATGGAGTTATGTATCTCAGAACACTTTGAGCAGTGCATGATAAAACATGTTTAAGAGAGAAAAGCACAGTCCATACATCTCCAGAAACAAATCTACCATCCATGGTGACACTGTATGGGATTGTTGCATGTAAGGATAATACAGCAAAGTCTCCCAGAACTGAAATTGAATCCGAAAGCCCAGTTGGGTCCCTCCTTTCTCCTTTGGAATTGTGTTAAACTGTTGGAATTCTGCAGAAAATTCAGAAGTAGAGAAAGGTGTATAGTTAATTTATTATAGGAGAATGATGACAAGATGGGCAAAGCAATTTTGGTGAGAAGAATGAGATTGGACAAGTAAATGTGAAGAAGATTCTATGTGTAATAGTGTTATTCAGTATCCGTTTGTCATGTGTGCCTAATTAAAACAAAAAAATGCTTGTCTATGTTTAGTACACACACAGTGTGGAAGAACGAAGGCAGTTATGCTATGTGTGTATGTAGCGGATTGGTACCGGGCTGTCCCACGACATGTATGAGAATAAGTGTATTTGGTCATATGGCTGGTTTAATGTGTATGTACATGTATAGAAAGCATGGTATCCGGGTATAATGACAGTTAAATGTATGTAAAGAATTGTATTCCTCTAGTTGTTCGGTAGAATCTTTCAAATAAAACAAGGGAATGAAACTACCGAACAACCAGACCACCCAGGAATGAGTGTGCCTCCAATTACCGTTTGCAACAATGTTGCAAACAGGTAATTGGCAATCAGTGCAGTGTGGTCTTTGTCCTCTGGGTGGCCGCCATTCGGGAAACAAACACGTGGCGGCGGCCATCTTAAACTACCGAACAGCGGTGTTTTGCCGTCGAGTGTCTGGAACTAAAATCGGACACTTGACTAGGCAAACACCGCTGAGACCTCCATACTTCCAGAAATTCGTATGGAAACTACCGAATGACCCGCCGTTCGGTAGAAAGAGCCCCATAAACAAGGGAATTCATTCAAACCCTCTCCAGGCTCTATAACACAGGCAATTCGCCTGTTTTCATTCCCTTGTTTGTGACCGACCGCAGGGCCAAAATGCATGGAACTGTTTTCGGATACTTTACCCATGCGGTCGGTCAAATCTTTGGAACCCCATATCTCACGAACCATTCATCCGAATGGGCTAATTTTTAAGTATGTTGGTCCCCCAGAATAGAGCTATCTGGGGATGTTGGATTTGTGGATGTACCCCAAGTATTTAGGGTACATCCAAAACTCGGGGAAAACTGTGTACACAATAAGGGGATTATGATGCTAGAGGAGGGGAGGAGATCTGTGGGAGGTTACTACTTAGAGATTGGATAATGTCTTAAGTGATAGAACCTCCTCCCTTGCATGGGAGAGGGCTTTATAAGGAACTGTGGAATAAAGCTTGTCAGACTACTCCTGAAACTGTGTGTCGTCCAGTTATTGGGATTGCGATGGGGATACTGCTGTATTACTTTACCTGCTGGAAACCTTGCCTGTGGACTTAACATCACCTTGTTCCTGAGCCTCACTGGAATCTCTAGTGGAGAATAGCTGTGCAAGATCGTCTCTCCGCTACAGTGTATCTATATTCATTTTGGCAACTGAGCTTACAATCTCTGCCAGTATACAACTTCATAAAATTGGCAGAACGCAACACAAGATACAATGCATACACCTGTGTCAGGCACATCTAAAAGCACTTACTCAGATGGGAACGTTAGTGAATAACAGGAGAATTTATGGAGAGCAATTTGTCCAGTGCGTTGGGTCCTTGTTCTGGCCACATTAACACCTCACCTTCAGCTATTACAGTCCAGAGCAGTGTCTCCTCTGTGATGAATAATCCACAGCACAATCCATGTTCAACAATTATTAAACAATACATTTTAAAGGGGTTTCTTGATTTGTATTGGTCTTTAGAATTATTTCTTAGTAGTTGTGGTGCTGGCTGTTCACATAAAACACTGATCCAATGTCTAACATAGCATTGCTGAGCTTCTTAGTGAGTGCCCCATGTAACACCAGATACATCACCATCTGCCGAGACCCGTAACAAAACGCAATGACAAAACGCAAGGCTGTAAGATGCACGAATCCTCCACCAATAAACTAGCTTTTACCATTAACAGGTAGCTAAATAGCTCCATGGACTCGCCAAATCCTTCCCTGCAATTTACGCATTCAACGTTATAGAGCAGGTGAATTTTCCCAATATTAAAGGGACACTACAGGCACCCAGACCACTTGATCTTAATGAACCCTTAACCCTACTACGTAAAATATTGCAGTTTTTGATTGTTTATTGATTGATTCATCGAGGGGAGCAGCGTTGAGGGTGCCTCAGTGCTGGAAACAAGATAAGTCATTTTTTATTTTTTTATGCCAAAGAACGGTGTGGGCACCTATTTAGAGCTACAGAGAGGGAAACTATAACATTAGGAATACAGGATTATATTCCTAATGCTATCAGTTTTGGTTATCATGTAGCCCAGCGGCACCCTGGGGCACCGCGATGGGAACAAAGGAGCGCTGCAAAATATTTTCCTGGTGCTATGATCATCCCGGTGCTATGAACCGTGCCTCCCTCTCACCTGCCGGCTCTGCAGATCTCCCTCTCCTGCCCGCTCGCAGTGTGATGCTGGCTCTAACCTGCAGCTCCACCGGGTTCTCCTCTCGTGAGCCCGGAGCGTTGCCACGGTTACAACGGCAATACTTCGAATCACTTTAAGCTCATGAGGCTGCTGGAGTTCACTCTTACCACAGGGACCACCGGGGCTTCTCCATCGGACCACCAGGGATTGCCTTGTACTGACCCCTCTCCTAGGCAAAGGTAAGCAGGGAGGGAGGATATGAAAATAATATATAATTTTTTTAATTAAAAAAATATAAAAGTATATATTTATCTGCCCTCCTACCCCAACAGACCCACAAGAACTCCCCCTACACATACACTGCCCCCGAAAAACATACACTGCCCCCCATATACACACATTACCCTCCAATACACACACTGCCCCTCCATACACACACATTACCCTCCCATACACAAACACTGTACTCCTACCCCAACAGACCCACAATAACTCCCCCTACACACACACTGCCCCCCACACACACAACCTGCCCCAACCACACACTGTACCCCTCACACACACACTATACTCCTCATACAACCTGCTCCCACACACACACTGTACCCCTCACGCACAAACTGCCCCACATACACACACTGCACACCTCACACACACTACATCCTTTACAAACACAATGCACCCCCACACACTCACCGTACCCCTCACACACACACATACTGCACCCCTCACACACATGCACACTGCACACCTTCACACACACACACTCCACCACTCACGCACACACACATATTGCACCCCTCAGACACACTACTGCCTCTACCCCCTACTAAAGCCCCTCTCCCGGCAGATCCGAGGTAAGTTGGCAAATTGTCCTTAAACAGTTTGACTACTTACTCTGGGAGGACACTACACTACTACTGACACCATAACCACTAAAAAGTGCTGTAGTGGTTATTGTGCCTGTATTGTTTCTTTAAATAATCTACCAGTGCCCCTCCCAAGATTAGGTTCTGGATCTGTGCTTGAACGGCAAGCATTTCTACCGAACAGGGGCCCAGTATACGTCGCTGCGCTGTACATATATACAACCTCGAAATTGTTTTAACTTGAGGCGCCTTGGAGAAATATTCGAATATTAAGGGCGTCTTGAACCTAAAAGGTTTGGGATCCACTGGTGTAGCCTAATCTTTTTGCTCATTTGATAAAGCATTTCTGCTCCATCAGCTGATTAAAAAGTGTAGTGGATTCATTGATTGGATTATGAAGAATGTGATAAAACGGTCGTAGAGGACAGAGAGAGATAAAAAGCGAATCCATTCGGAAATCTAATAAATTCAAATACAAGAGATTGTCCCGAAATCTCATGCCCCCCCTGTATACGGCGGGGGAGGAACTAACCGTGCATTGTAGGAATACAGAAATAATGTAGCCCCATGTAGCTAGAGCGCAGCTAAGCGGAAAAAGGCCTTGACAGGGGTTAGGAGGCGGGCTTAGGAGGAAGTAAGCATGCGTTGGAATTATGGGTAAGTAGGATTGGTTATTTAAATGGGCAGCCATTTTAGGCGAGTCATTCTAACTTTCTACCTGGTTGAGTTTGTCCCACCCACCCTCCCTTTGTTTGTTATGTGTTTATTTACCCGTTTCTTTCACAGCGGCGGGACGGGGAGCTGAAGGAGAGGAAATAGGCTCCCCTGGATGAACGTGCGGTGGAATAAACAAATTGTGGTCATCGGTGGTTGAGAGGTTTCGAGTCCTGGAGGTGGCTCAGAACCTGGTGGGGCAGGGGTATCCGGGTATACCCCTGCCGTGGTTAATGGATGGTTGGCACTTTGGAATAATGTTGGTGTATGTTATAAATATGTATATGTGTTATTATATGGGGGTCATTGCCTTTTGTATGGTAGCCGAAGGAACAGGATGCGAGGGGGCGGAGTATGGGGGGCAATGACCCATGTTTATCTGTTAATTTATTATCGTTATTATTATTATTATTATTATTAATATTATTATTATTATTGGTTAATAAAGCTGTGGACAAATTTCCCCATATTCTTAGTGTCTGCGTGTTATTGGGTTAGGATATGGGTTTGGTTTGTCCTGGATTCCAACTGCCCAAAATGGCGACTATACACCTGTCATGCATTCATATAATTATTATTAATAATAAAAAATAACCTGAATCTTTCCGCTTTTTACTTTTGTTACTCATTCTCTTCCATCACGGATGTCTGAGCCGTGACCTAGACTTCCATTGTGTCATTGTTCTAAGGTCAGCCAATCAGCGGAGTTTCTGTGTCTCCGCCTCCAACGCAGTGTGTGCACTAAGCTTTAACATGCGTGATACCCTTTGACCCAGCTCCGCTGTAGCCCTTGAAGTGGTTTTAGTAGGTTTTATTACCAGTTGCTGCATTATTGCGAGCGATGTGTTACTTACTTCCTACAGCTGCTGTTTCTTAAACTGTGCACATTGTTCCGCCATTGTTGAATGATCTCTTTTCAGAGCAATTTGTACTGGAATGCCCGTTAAAATGTTATTCATAGTGAAAATACATATCGTGCCCCACTGAATTTGAGCTATTTGTAGTTATTTACTATTGTTAGTGTAATAACCACTAGGGGGAGCACTAAGCACACGTCTGGTCAGTTTACCGTCTGTTGGTATACCAGAGCTGGAACAGAATAGATGGAAATGTTAGTTTAACGTTATTTTATAATAAAAGTCCCATTCCAGTAAACGGGCAGATATTACATACATTACAGGGCTATTCACTAAAGGGAGAATTCAAAGTAAATTACATTTTAAGGTCAAATTAGTGAACTGGGAAAATTCTCTAAACCAACTACTCTGGCCTTAAATGTTACCTTTATCCCTTGTTGGCAGGCTCAGAGCAACCTACAGACTGGCACAGAATAATGGCACAGAATGGCATAGTATAATGGCACAGACTGGCATAGTATAATGGCACAGACTGGCACCGACTGGCATAGTATAATGGCACAGACTGGCACAGAATAATGGCACAGAATGGCATAGTATAATGGCACAGAATGGCATAGTATAATGGCACAGACTGGCACCAACTGGCATAGTATAATGGCACAGACTGGCACAGAATAATGGCACAGGATGGCATAGTATAATGGCACAGAATGGCATAGTATAATGGCACAGACTGGCACCAACTGGCATAGTATAATGGCACAGACTGGCACAGAATAATGGCACAGAATGGCATAGTATAATGGCACAGAATGGCATAGTATAATGGCACAGACTGGCACCAACTGGCATAGTATAATGGCACAGACTGGCACAGCAGAATGGCATAGTATAATGGCACAGAATGACATAGTATAATGGCAGAGACTGGCACAGAATAATGACACAGACTGGCATGGTATGATGGCACAGACTGGCACAGAATAATGACACAGACTGGCACAGAATAATGACACAGACTGGCATAGTATAATGGCACAGACTGACAAAGAATAATGGCACAGACTGGCACAGAATAATGACACAGACTGGCATAGTATAATGGCACAGACTGGCACAGAATAATGGCACAGACTGGCACAGAATAATGACACAGACTGGCATAGTATAATGGCACAGACTGGCACAGAATAATGGCACAGACTGGCATAATATAATGGCACAGATGAATGGCACAGACTGGCACAGTATAATGGCACAGACTGGCACAGAATTATGGCAAAGACTGGCATAGTATAATGGCACAGTCTGGCATAGTACACTGCGTGCAGAATTATTAGGCAAATGAGTATTTTGACCACATCATCCTCTTTATGCATGTTGTCTTACTCCAAGCTGTATAGGCTCGAAAGCCTACTACCAATTAAGCATATTAGGTGAAGTGCATCTCTGTAATGAGAAGGGGTGTGGTCTAATGACATCAACACCCTATATCAGGTGTGCATAATTATTAGGCAACTTCCTTTCCTTTGGCAAAATGGGTCAAAAGAAGGACTTGACAGGCTCAGAAAAGTTAAAAATAGTGAGATATCTTGCAGAGGGATGCAGCACTCTTAAAATTGCAAAGCTTCTGAAGCGTGATCATCGAACAATCAAGCGTTTCATTCAAAATAGTCAACAGGGTCGCGAGAAGCATGTGGAGAAACCAAGGCGCAAAATAACTGCCCATGAACTGAGAAAAGTCAAGCGTGCAGCTGCCAAGATGCCACTTGCCACCAGTTTGGCCATATTTCAGAGCTGCAACATCACTGGAGTGCCCGAAAGCACAAGGTGTGCAATACTCAGAGACATGGCCAAGGTAAGAAAGGCTGAAGACGACCACCACTGAACAAGACACACAAGCTGAAACGTCAAGACTGGGCCAAGAAATATCTCAAGACTGATTTTTCTAAGGTTTTATGGACTGATGAAATGAGAGTGAGTCTTGATGGGCCAGATGGATGGATTGGTAAAGGGCAGAGAGCTCCAGTCCGACTCAGACGCCAGCAAGGTGGAGGTGGAGTACTGGTTTGGGCTGGTATCATCAAAGATGAGCTTGTGGGGCCTTTTCGGGTTGAGGATGGAGTCAAGCTCAACTCCCAGTTTCTGGAAGACACCTTCTTCAAGCAGTGGTACAGGAAGAAGTCTGCATCCTTCAAGAAAAACATGATTTTCATGCAGGACAATGCTCCATCACACGCGTCCAAGTACTCCACAGCGTGGCTGGCAAGAAAGGGTATAAAAGAAGTAAATCTAATGACATGGCCTCCTTGTTCACCTGATCTGAACCCCATTGAGAACCTGTGGTCCATCAACAAATGTGAGATTTACAAGGAGGGAAAACAGTACACCTCTCTGAACAGTGTCTGGGAGGCTGTGGTTGCTGCTGCACGCAATGTTGATGGTGAACAGATCAAAACACTGACAGAATCCATGGATGGCAGGCTTTTGAGTGTCCTTGCAAAGAAAGGTGGCTATATTGGTCACTGATTTGTTTTTGTTATGTTTTTGAATGTCAGAAATGTATATTTGTGAATGTTGAGATGTTATATTGGTTTCACTGGTAAAAATAAATAATTGAAATGGGTATATATTTGTTTTTTGTTAAGTTGCCTAATAATTATGCACAGTAATAGTCACCTGCACACACAGATATCCCCCTAAAATAGCTATAACTAAAAACAAACTAAAAACTACTTCCAAAAATATTCAGCTTTGATATTAATGAGTTTTTTGGGTTCATTGAGAACATGGTTGTTGTTCAATAATAAAATTAATCCTCAAAAATACAACTTGCCTAATAATTCTGCACTCCCTGTATAATGGCACAGACTGTTACATAATAATGGCACAAACTGGCATAGATGGCAGTTGGCAGATTGGCATAGTATAATGGGAATCGGTTAAGTGAAGAGGCAAATCAATTTAGTGAAGAGGGGAATCGGTTTAGTGAAGAGGGGAATCGGTTTAATGAAGAGAGGAATCGGTTAAATGAAGAGGGGAATCGGTTTAATGAAGAGGGGAATCGGTTTAGTGGAGTGGAATAAGTTTAGTGACGAGGGGAATCGGTTTAGTGAAGAGGGGAATCGGTTTAATGAAGAGAGGAATCGGTTAAATGAAGAGAGGAATCGGTTAAATGAAGAGGGGAATCGGTTTAATGAAGAGGGGAATCGGTTTAGTGGAGTGGAATAAGTTTAGTGAAGAGGGGAATCGGTTTAGTGAAGAGAGGAATCGGTTAAATGAAGAGGGAAATCGGTTTAATGAAGAGAGGAATTGGTTAAATGAAGAGGGGAATCGGTTAAATGAAGAGGGGAATCGGTTTAGTGAAGAGGGGAATCGGTTTAGTGAAGAGGGGAATCAGTTTAATGAAGAGAGGAATCGGTTAAATGAAGAGGGGAATCGGTTTAATGAAGAAGGTAATCGGTTTAGTGGAGTAGAATAAGTTTAGTGACGAGGGGAATCGGTTTAGTGAAGAGGGGAATCGGTTTAATGAAGAGGGGAATCGGTTTAGTGAAGAGGGTAATCGGTTTAATGAAGAGAGGAATTGATTAAATGAAGAGGGGAATCGGTTTAGTGAAGAGGGGAATAAGTTTAGTGAAGAGGGGAATCGGTTTAGTGAAGAAGGGAATCGGTTTAATGAAGAGGGGAATCGGTTAAATGAAGAGGGGAATCGGTTTAATGAAGAGAGGAATCGGTTTAATGAAGAGAGGAATCGGTTTAGTGGAGAGTGGAATAAGTTTAGTGAAGAGGGGAATCGATTTAGTGAAGAGGGGAATCGGTTTAATGAAGAGAGGAATCGGTTAAATGAAGAGGGGAATCGGTTTAATGAAGAAGGGAATCGGCTTAGTGGAGTGGAATAAGTTTAGTGACGAGGGGAATCGGTTTAGTGGAGAGGGGAATCGATTTAATGAAGAGAGGAATCGGTTAAATGAAGAGAGGAATCGGTTAAATGAAGAGGGGAATCGGTTTAGTGAAGAGGGGAATCGGTTTAATGAAGAGAGGAATCGGTTAAATCAACAGGGGAATCAGTTTAATGAAGAGGGGAATCGGTTTAGTGAAGAGTGGAATAAGTTTAGTGAAGAGGGGAATCGGTTTAGTGAAGAGGGGAATCGGTTTAGTGAAGAGGGGAATCGGTTTAATGAAGAGGGGAATCGGTTTAGTGAAGAGGGGAATCGGTTTAATGAAGAGAGGAATCGGTTTAATGAAGAGGGGAATCGGTTTAATGAAGAGAGGAATCGGTTAAATGAAGAGGGGAATCGGTTTAGTGACGAGGGGAATCGGTTTAGTGAAGAGGGGAATCGGTTTAATGAAGAGGGGAATCGGTTTAGTGAAGAGGGGAATCGGTTTAATGAAGAGAGGAATCGGTTTAATGAAGAGGGGAATCGGTTTAATGAAGAGAGGAATCGGTTAAATGAAGAGGGGAATCGGTTTAGTGAAGAGGGGAATCAGTTTAGTGAAGAGTGGAATAAGTTTAGTGAAGAGGGGAATCGGTTTAGTGAAGAAGGGAATCGGTTTAATGAAGAGAGGAATCGGTTAAATGAAGAGAGGAATCTGTTAAATGAAGAGGGGAATCGGTTTAATGAAGATGGGAATCGGTTTAGTGGAGTGGAATAAGTTTAGTGAAGAGGGGAATCGGTTTAGTGAAGAGGGGAATCGGTTTAATGAAGAGAGGAATCGGTTAAATGAAGAGGGGAATCGGTTTAATGAAGAGAGGAATCGGTTACATGAATAGAGGAATCGGTTAAATGACGAGGGGAATTGGTTAAATGAAGAGGGGAATCGGTTAAATGAAGAGGGGAATCGGTTAAATGAAGAGGGGAATCGGTTTAGTGAAGAGGGGAATCAGTTTAGTGAAGAGTGGAATAAGTTTAGTGAAGAGGGGAATCGGTTTAGTGAAGAAGGGAATCGGTTTAATGAAGAGAGGAATCGGTTAAATGAAGAGAGGAATCTGTTAAATGAAGAGGGGAATCGGTTTAATGAAGATGGGAATCGGTTTAGTGGAGTGGAATAAGTTTAGTGAAGAGGGGAATCGGTTTAGTGAAGAGGGGAATCGGTTTAATGAAGAGAGGAATCGGTTAAATGAAGAGGGGAATCGGTTTAATGAAGAGAGGAATCGGTTACATGAATAGAGGAATCGGTTAAATGACGAGGGGAATTGGTTAAATGAAGAGGGGAATCGGTTAAATGAAGAGGGGAATCGGTTAAATGAAGAGGGGAATCGGTTTAGTGAAGAGAGGAATCGGTTTCAATGAAGAGGGGAATCGGTTTAATGAAGAGAGGAATCGGTTTCAATGAAGAGTGGAATTAGTTTAGTGAAGAGGGGAATCGGTTTAGTGAAGAGGGGAATCGGTTTAGTGAAGAGGGGAATCGGTTTAGTGAAGAGGGGAATCGGTTTAATGAAGAGGGGAATCGGTTTAGTGAAGAGGGGAATCGGTTTAGTGAAGAGTGGAATAAGTTTAGTGAAGAGGGGAATCGGTTTAGTGAAGAGGGGAATAGGAGCTGGTGGAACCAAAAAATCCCATCACATCCCTTTCACCAGTATTTATATCTAAGAAATAAGAGCCAGAAAGCTTTTTTTCCGGGCAGTGGAAGGCATAGCTCACTGACTCGCTACCATATGATCAGAACCCAAGGTCGGCTCCCCTGCTACGCTCGTTGGTCCATTTTGGTAAATATGAGAAGGTTAATGCTGCACACAAGGAAATAAACTCTCTAAATAAATGTTTGTTGTTTTTTAATTTCCCCAGCGGGACGGGGACAGTGTGACAATGCTGTGTGTCGTTTGTTTGCTTGTTTCTTTATGCTTTTTGTAAATCTGATCACAGGGTTATGGCATGCCACCCCTCCAGCACGGTTTGGATATCCAGGTCAGAAGTCCCCTGGGGCGACTTGATGAAATGTATGAAATGTTCTGTTCCAGTTATTAAAGAACAGCTAAGGCACTGAAAGTAAAGGTTTTTCTTTAAATCGGGTTGTAGTTGTGTATATTTTTTTTTTTTTATATTTGTGTAATCAAATTTATTTAAGAAACTGCCTCTCATTTGTGCTATTAGTTTTAAGACTAATTAATTTATTTTGGAGATGTCATTATCTTGCTGTAATTCTTTCGCACTCTTTAGCTTTGCCTTATGCTAACTCTTCCCGAAGATGCCAGGCCATGCCTTTACGTCGATGATGATGGTATAAGGCAGAGGTGGGACAATCTTGCAGGCCATTTCAAGATGGCTGCCCCCAGTAAAATAAGCATTTGGAAAGGTCGCTCTGAATTCCGACTGCACCCAGTGATAAAAGTCCCTTCGTAGTCATATCTGAGGCTGCAGGACAAATATCACGTCCTTTCGTGTGGTTTTAGGGTTAGAGAGTGCGTTTTAGGTTACACACAACTTCTTATCTTAAACCAATTCAGCAGCACTTCAGCCGCGATAATATCGGAAACTGGAGCTCGTTAATGAATTAATTGCTTGGAGGCTTCGAATGAGCACATTAAATGGACCGATCTCTAGTCTCGCGCCTAGGGATTGTTAGTTTTATAGCAAAAACTTACAGGGCTATTTACAAAAGTGATACGTGTCAGGAATTCAAAGTGAATTTTACATTTTATTCCAAAAATAGCCAAACTTTAAGTATAGGTTTTTTTTGGGGTGTTTTGGTGTTAAATTTGAATTTCCAAAAATTCTCACTTTAGTAAATAATCCTGTTTTACTGGTTAAACAAATGCATGACCTATTTTTTCATTTTAAATTAACGTTACAATATGAGCTAAAAAGGACACGTTTGACAGGTGTTCATTCCATTTTAAGATTTTATATAAATAATGAATAAAGCAATCATGCCGAAAAAATGTATAATAATAAAATAAAAATACCATTAAAAATGATCCCAAAATGGCAGCACAGACACAGACAGGTGGCCGCCATAGTGCACTGCTTGCAGCCTCCATGATATGCACACATACGTTTATTGCTCGCACACTGACCATGGGCCACACAGCACTCACAAGCTGGACAGATCGCGGATTGCAAACCAATACGTAACACTTTGTGACTTTAACTCCTGACATCCAAGAGGGCTCACATAAAGCTGTGGGAGATTTTTTTTGTTTTGTTTTTTTTATAAATTATACCAGTTTTAAACCACAATATGAAGGAGGATGCACCAAAACAAACACAATGACTTTTTTTATTTTTTTATTTTTTTGGAACTGACAATAACCAGATACAGTATATGCAAAAAAGTAAATTTTCATGATATTCATCTTCAGCAACACAAACTAACCTCAACTGATGGGAAAAAAAATAAAAAATCCCCTAATATTAATACGTTTGCGTTATATGAATCCTCCTCAAACCTAGACATTTGAAACCTCAGCTGCAGAATTTCAACTCATAAGGAACAAGCGAAATCTATTTAAAGATTCTAATATCAGATAGCTAATATTTACTTAAACGGATTTATCGAAAGACATACATATTCGTACAAATAAAGGAATGTTAATGTGTGACATGTTAACACACCGATGTGCACCTTAGCATGTTATAAGTAATACATGATTAACCATTTATTCCCCGGGCCCGCATTGCTAAGGGGACTTTGTGGACGAAGTGGTTGATTTCTGGGATGTTTCGCTGGCAAACAGGAAGTAAAACGCGTTGGCGGTGTGGGCCATCGAGTTACATACTGTATAGATATTTACAGTGTTAATAGCATTTGGTATCCAATGTCTTTCATTGAGTTTTTCTCTTAACATTTCCCGTCCCTTGAATAAACACAACTGAAAAAATACAGAAATATATCAGCCATTGTTTTCACTTCGAACTGTTACTAGACTGGTGTTTAGCGGCCCCTCCTTCTCTTACACATACAGGGGCATTAAACATCTCATGTAAAGTAGGGAGTTCTCGGTATTATAGCCACTTACTAAGCATGAAATAAAAGGTACGGTGAGATAAAACACAAATACTGGACATTATGCAATTATGTATAACAGAGCTCCACAGCAATAATACTCCCAGTAATGTGTCTGAGGGTATAACAGAGCTCCACAGCAATAATACTCCCAGTAATGTGTCTGAGTGTATAACAGAGCTCCACAGCAATAATACTCCCAGTAATATGTCTGAGGGTATAACAGAGCTCCACAGCAATAATACTCCCAGTAATGTGTCTGAGTGTATAACAGAGCTCCACAGCAATAATACTCCCAGTAATGTGTCTAAGTGTATAACAGAGCTCCACAGCAATAATACTCCCAGTAATGTGTCTGAGTGTATAACAGAGCTCCACAGCGATAATACTCCCAGTAATGTGTCTAAGTGTATAACAGAGCTCCACAGCAATAATACTCCCAGTAATGTGTCTAAGTGTATAACAGAGCTCCACAGCAATAATACTCCCAGTAATGTGTCTGTGTGTATAACAGAGCTCCACAGCAATAATACTCCCAGTAATGTGTCTGAGTGTATAACAGAGCTCCACAGCAATAATACTCCCAGTAATATGTCTGAGGGTATAACAGAGCTCCACAGCAATAATACTCCCAGTAATGTGTCTGAGTGTATAACAGAGCTCCACAGCAATAATACTCCCAGTAATGTGTCTAAGTGTATAACAGAGCTCCACAGCAATAATACTCCCAGTAATGTGTCTGAGTGTATAACAGAGCTCCACAGCGATAATACTCCCAGTAATGTGTCTAAGTGTATAACAGAGCTCCACAGCAATAATAATCCCAGTAATGTGTCTAAGTGTATAACAGAGCTCCACAGCAATAATACTCCCAGTAATGTGTCTGAGTGTATAACAGAGCTCCACAGCGATAATACTCCCAGTAATGTGTCTAAGTGTATAACAGAGCTCCACAGCAATAATACTCCCAGTAATGTGTCTGAGTGTATAACAGAGCTCCACAGCAATAATACTGCCAGTAATGTGTCTGAGTGTATAACAGAGCTCCACAGCGATAATACTCCCAGTAATGTGTCTGAGTGTATAACAGAGCTCCAAAGCAATAATACTCCCAGTAATGTGTCTGTGTGTATAACAGAGCTCCACAGCAATAATACTCCCAGTAATTTGTCTGAGGGTATAACAGAGCTCCACAGCAATAATACTCCCAGTAATGTGTCTGAGTGTATAACAGAGCTCCACAGCAATAATACTCCCAGTAATGTGTCTGAGTGTATAACAGAGCTCCACAGCAATAATACTCCCAGTAATGTGTCTGAGGGTATAACAGAGCTCCACAGCAATAATACTCCCAGTAATGAGTCTGAGTGTATAACAGAGCTCCACAGCAGTAATACTCCCAGTAATGTGTCCGAGTGTATAACAGAGCTCCACAGCAATAATACTCCCAGTAATGTGTCTGAGTGTATAACAGAGCTCCACAGCAATAATACTCCCAGTAATGTGTCTGAGTGTATAACAGAGCTCCACAGCAATAATACTCCCAGTAATGTGTCTGAGTGTATAACAGAGCTCCACAGCAATAATACTCCCAGTAATTTGTCTGCGCGTATAACAGAGCCCCACAGCAATAATACTCGCAGTAATGTGTCTGAGTGTATAACAGAGCTCCACAGCAATAATACTCCCAGTAATGTGTCTGAGTGTATAACAGAGCTCCACAGTAATAGTACTCCCAGTAATGTGTCTAAATGTATAACAGAGCTCCACAGCAACAATACTCCCAGTAATGTGTCTGAGTGTATAACAGAGCTCCACAGCAATAATACTCCCAGTAATGTGTCTGAGTGTATAACAGAGCTCCACAGCAATAATACTCCCAGTAATGTGTCTGAGTGTATAACAGAGCTCCAAAGCAATAATACTCCCAGTAATGTGTCTGAGGGTATAACAGAGCTCCACAGCAATAATACTCCCAGTAATGTGTCTGAGGGTATAACAGAGCTCCACAGCAATAATACTCCCAGTAATGTGTCTGAGTGTATAACAGAGCTCCACAGCAGTAATACTCTCAGTAATGTGTCCGAGTGTATAACAGAGCTCCACAGCAATAATACTCCCAGTAATGTGTCTGAGTGTATAACAGAGCTCCACAGCAATAATACTACCAGTAATGTGTCTGAGTGTATAACAGAGCTCCACAGCAATAATACTACCAGTAATGTGTCTGAGTGTATAACAGAGCTCCACAGCAATAATACTCCCAGTAATGTGTCTGAGTGTATAACAGAGCTCCACAGCAATAATACTACCAGTAATGTGTCTGAGTGTATAACAGAGCTCCACAGCAATAATACTCCCAGTAATGTGTCTGAGTGTATAACAGAGCTCCACAGCAATAATACTCCCAGTAATGTGTCTGAGTGTATAACAGAGCTCCACAGTAATAGTACTCCCAGTAATGTGTCTGAGTGTATAACAGAGCTCCACAGCAATAATACTCCCAGTAATGTGTCTGAGTGCATAACAGAGCTCCACAGCAATAATACTCCCAGTAATGTGTCTGAGTGTATAACAGAGCCCCACAGCAATAATACTCCCAGTAATGTGTCCGAGTGTATAACAGAGCTCCACAGCAATAATACACCCAGCAATAATGTCTGAGTGTATAACAGAGCTCCACAGCAATAATACTCCCAGTAATGTGTCTGAGAGTGTAACAGAGCTCCACAGCAATAATACTCCCAGTAATGTGTCTGAGTGTATAACAGAGCTCCACAGCAATAATACTCCCAGTAATGTGTCTGAGTGTATAACAGCTCCACAGTAATAATACTCCCAGTAATGTGTCTGAGTGTATAACAGAGCCCCACAGCAATAATACTCCCAGTAATGTGTCTGAGTGTATAACAGAGCTCCACAGCAATAATACTCCCAGTAATGTGTCTGAGTGTATAACAGAGCTCCACAGTAATAGTACTCCCAGTAATGTGTCTGAGTGTATAACAGAGCTCCACAGCAACAATACTCCCAGTAATGTGTCTGAGTGCATAACAGAGCTCCACGGCAATAATACTCCCAGTAATGTGTCTGAGTGTATAACAGAGCCCCACAGCAATAATACTCCCAGTAATGTGTCTGAGTGTATAACAGAGCCCCACAGCAATAATACTCCCAGTAATGTGTCCGAGTGTATAACAGATCTCCACAGCAATAATACACCCAGCAATAATGTCTGAGTGTATAACAGAGCTCCACAGCAATAATACTCCCAGTAATAATGTCTGAGTGTAAAACAGAGCTCCACAGCAATAATACTCCCAGTAATGTGTCTGAGAGTGTAACAGAGCTCCACAGCAATAATACTCCCAGTAATGTGTCTGAGTGTATAACAGAGCTCCACAGCAATAATACTCCCAGTAATGTGTCTGAGTGTATAACAGCTCCACAGTAATAATACTCCCAGTAATGTGTCTGAGTGTATAACAGAGCCCCACAGCAATAATACTCCCAGTAATGTGTCTGAGTGTATAACAGAGCCCCACAGCAATAATACTCCCAGTAATGTGTCTGAGTGTATAACAGAGCTCCACAGCAATAATACTCCCAGTAATGTGTCTGAGTGTATAACAGAGCTCCACAGCAATAATACTCCCAGTAATGTGTCTGAGTGTATTTATAAAGCGCCATCACATTCTGTAGCGCTGTACAACACGCCATCCGTAATGATAAATTCACAGACCGGAATCGAAGCTGCAGTGAGGAGATTCTCTGAGCGATGGAATCACAGTGAGTTTATCTCACATTAACCCTTTCAATGCAGAACTTAGCAGAAGTTAAAAAATCTAACCATAAGATGAATCCCTCCAATTAATATATCTAGAATGTATTTTCAGTCGGAGTGTTCCTTTGACACCATGTAACTATGAAACCTAGTTGTGGTAGCCTGGTAACCAATCCCACAGTGAGGGCTCACTGCTATCAATTCCTGGAAACTGCTGATGGTGAATGACACGCAGAAAGCATCATACGACTAATACAGACAGACAGACACGTAGATAGACAGACGGACCATCTCTCCTCAACGTTCAAATTGCTTGAGAGCTTTGTAAAAGCTTGGAATGGTTGGTGTAACTCACAGCACTGTGCAGTATGTATGGGTGTATTACAGAGCTCCACAGCAAGAAAACTCACAGCACTGTGCTGAATGTATGAGTGTATCACAGAGCTCCACAGAAATGAAACTCACAGTAACGTGCTGTGCGCACGTATCACAGAGCTCCACAGAAATGAAACTCACAGTAACGTGCTGTGCGCACGTATCACAGAGCTCCACAGCAAGAAAACTCACAGCACTTTGCAGTATGTATGAGTGTATCACAGAGCTCCACAGAAATGAAACTCACAGTAATATGAATGTAAACTGTAGCCATTGTATGAGTTGGTGTAAATAAAACACCTGCGTGTTGCTATAAATACCTTACAGGGGCATATACTGTGTCCCCTAATAACAGAGCAGGGGGTGAGTCTTTCTAGGGGGCGTCGCACATAATGACCTGAAGGAACAATGTGAGCCTGGAGTCAAATATGCCAGTCTCACAGAAAGCCCCCTATATAGAGGACCATGAGAAAGCGCTTCACTCTCTGCATGGTCCTAGTGCCCGCTGCACAGCGCAGTGCTACCCGTGGGCAGTACTGAGCAAACTCGGGATGGCAGGAGTGTGCCCCAAATTCAGGACTATCTTGCAGGAACCAGGACAGCTGGGAGGCATAATTTAGAGTCAGGAGTGAAACGGGGTAAGTAGTTTGACAACTTACCTGGGGTCCATCAGGCGCCCGTCACAACCTTCTATGAATTTGGAAGTTTCCACAAGGAGTCACTTTGGTTCCATTAAACTCAGCTCTGACTCACCGGACTCAGCTCAGACAGAGAGCTTCGAGCTGCACACGAGGAGGCTCCCGGCGCCTGGCAAACAGCAGTAGAAGTTATGGCTACTTACCGTGGGAAAACGCCGTAACCGCTGGGTGCTTGGAGTGTTCATTTAAAAAGGGAAATGTTCTGGCCGTTTAAAATGAAGGGAGGTATTCTATAAAATAGTTAGATTATAATAATATAATTAAGATATATTTTCATTTATTCTGTATAAAATATCAAACATCTTGTGAAGTAGATTTTCCATTAATATAAGCAGTAAATTATATAAATATTTACAAGATTTACACCATGTGATAATATTTATTATACGGCACCAACAAGTTCTGCAGCGCAGTACAAAACATTCATAATACAAAGAAGTTGTCATTTATTGAATTGTATACAAAATAAATGTAGTTGCTATTGACTATAACTTCCATGGTTCACTCTCAGAACATTGAGATCCCCTGCCAAACACAAAACATGTACACAATGTCTGGTACTTTCTAGCTGAGAGATAAGTGACTTTGAAATGCGTTCATAAGAGAGCAGCATCATTAAAGCACAGTTTTAAGCATTCCCACTCAGTTGTGGGGGTGTCCCGGATTAAACGCTATTGATTTGAAATGTTGTTGACTGCAAGTCCCAGTTTTCTCAGCCAGACAATGTCAGACAAAGCATGATGGGATTTAACACCACAACAAAGAAGGGGTACACCACTGTACCCCCATATCCTAAGGTCACTAGGTTACAGATTGGGGTACACTGCTCAGGGAATCGCAGTGTGATAATGACATTTAATGACATTTAATGGCAGCATTTCTAGTAAAATGTTATTCTACTCAGAAGCAGGGAGAGAGGAACGTGGATACAAAGGAAGGGTAACTGGGAGGTGTTAACAGATTTCGGATTAAGGGAAATTTTAAATTTAAAGAATAAAGTAACCCCTGACTCTCAGATTGTGATCTCTATGCAGTTTCTGCTCCCCCTTGTCACACTCCCTTATCACAGTCTGTTTGTGACACCAGGCAGGTGACGCACACCAGGTGACACAGACTGTGACAGACGGGTCCAGATTAATTCTGTGTTCTGTTACCATAACAGCCTTTATCAGAGAGTGTACACAAACATCAGTCCTCCATGGACAGGCTCTTAATGTCATTCTCTTCATCTACAGACACAATATCTGGCCTTTAGGCAGACCAGGGGTCAACGCATGGAGACAATGGCCACAAAAAGCCCCTACTGGCCCACCTATAGCCTGTCTGTGAGTGCTGGGAGTTGTGCTCCATAGGAGATGCAGTGCCAAAGAATGCCTGCTCCTGACACCATTCCCCCAGTAACATCTAACTATGGGGCACTGGGTAAAGATTGGCTGCATAATGTTGTACTGGCAGATAGTCCACGCTGCCATCTATCTATTAACACTTTAATATTGTAGCAGAGCCCTAGTCCTACAGGGACTTTTCTCCGCTGGATACACCAGAGTATAATCAGAAACAAGAAAATAACATTCAACCTCCTCCCCAGCAACTGGACGCCAGTTCTGGGAGTACAACTGCTTTTATTCCTGCCACACACAGCTTTTATACATTGCTTCAAGCATGGGGTTTCTCAATCACAATTAAAGAGCTTTTCTTCCTAGGATCCTCTGTGCCTGATAGATAATAGCATGAGAGAAAGCTATAACTTAATTATCTCTCAGAAAAATCTACAATATTTAAAACCCCCCAAAAAATACATGTTAATACTTCAGAACCCCGTGAAAGTCACATCACCGAATAGCTTGGATCTGAGTGCATACTTGGCCAAAATATCACTCAGATCCCTTCGTTGGTTCGGGAACGTCATTCGAATGAAGTTATGACTGGTCGGCCATGAGGTGATGCCCAAACAGTTCCAGAGAAAGCAAGGCAACGACTGGTCATCTGTGGGGGTTCTCGCACGAACACTGACGAATGCCCCCCTGTCTGTTAGGGAGCGAATGCTCCCCCTGTTTGATAGTTTATGCCTCCCGAACGCCACTCTCCTAACTGTTCGGGAAGTTGGATGGGCAGCGGTACCAGTTTCCCGGGTTTTCGTAGGGTCTCATATCCGAAAACAGCTCCACGCTGTCGATGACCATGCACCGCTGCCCGCATTCAGGAGACAAAATGGCTGCCAATTGCTTGAACACGTGTGTTAGGTTATACAAACGGTGGCCACACAGGGAAAGCACTTGAACTAATAACCAATTAGTGGTTAACAGATACGGGTGGCCGATAATTGAAAGGTGCAAACAAGGGACCACACAGAAAAGGGCTTCGGGAAACGAACAGGGGCATACGGACAGCCGAACTAAAGGGAATAAAAGTATATTTGAGTTCTCCATTCCGCTACAAATATATTAACAATCATTGGTTTCATGTTAATGCCATGCACAAACAGCACAAATCCCAACACACGGATCTGCTTCCCAGCAGAGTTGGTGAAGGCAGGAGTTAAAAATCCTAACGAATAGCAATTATTTGATGGAACAAGCAAAGAGGATTTTATTTTCATAGTTACTGACTCAATGTCTTGTCTGGGCCACATGTCATTGCTGTCCTCCCAGATCGGACCGTGCTAAGCCTCGAACCTGACCCCAACCCACGACATACAATGACCAAGTGTGTGCTGCTGTGCCTGGCCCAAGGCATGTCTCCAGTTTAATCCTTTCTCGTGTCATCTCCATGCTCTAACACATCATAAAACCACATGGCCCAAGAGCTAACACTCGCTGACTACATCCATCCATACACTGAGGTGGATAACTTGTTTATGAACATATTACACCGCCAATAAAGGGTTATTATATAACATATTTTCATATAACATGTCATATCTCCAACTGATCACATCTACTGGAACAGCTTTAAGCTGACTCCTTGCTGTGTATTTTGCAAAGACGCCCACCGCAGGGTAGCGAAGGGGAGTGGGGATACATTATCTGGAATTCTTTGATTGTCGTCATGTTTCTTTTACAAACGAGGTTATCAGGAGTCTTGAGATAGTTTGTCTACTTTAGTGTACAGAGTTATGGTACAAGCATTTTTTTATATTAAATAGCTTTATTTTTATTTATTTTTTCAAAGTTTTTACAGAGCAAACAATATAGACATTGAAAACAATATATCAATACAAGAGAAAAATATTAACTTAAAATTAAAGTTTGCATCCTATTATCCTACTTCCTTGCATACTATTGCTTGATTATAAGTATTCTAGAAAGGTAGTGTATGAAGTTTTTTTTACCATTATGTTACGTTCACATTTATTTCTTTTATATAACTATATCCTTAATTGTACAAATGAAATAGAAACATAACCTGTCCTATTAAATATTCCGTCCCTGTTAGCTCATTCTGGTTCAAAGGCCTAAATTTCATTTAACATATTTTCATTTATACAACCTCCTTCAATTGACCAATATCGAGTTTACACTTATTTACAGAGCCATCCTTGGCCTTCTCCTCAGCTGGTCTACAACCCAAATGTTCCCAAACACTGACAAGGTACCTGGTCTACACCCCGTTCTCCCCAAATGTTCCTAAATACTGACAAGGTACCTGGTCTACACCCTGTTCTCCCCAAATGTTCCTTAAATACTGACAAGGTACCTGGTGCCAGACGTTCCATTTGGCCGGTATGTTGTATCATATCTGTCGAAGTTTTTTTAGTTCCAAAGTTCCAATCTCTAATGAGATACCATGTGGGGCAGGGAGGGAACAAAATAGTCCCCAATTAATCTCATGTATGACAACCAGTTTATCATGGAGTTTTAATATTTATATTAGAAAAAACTGATCTGTGACAGAGCCACATCAAGCAACGCGAAACGTGGACAAATTCACTTCTACATTTTTCGCTGTGGATCAAACGTGGCAAACGGTGACTGCTAACATGTATCAGACAATAGCACGGAGGTATTATGGTCTGGTGGCTCCGTAAAGTGAAGCTGATTGCGTCACGGCGACCACTAGATATTTTGATAGTTTTGTAACCTCTGCCACTCCCTGCCTCTCCACGGGGCCACGAGTGAATAACACTGGTTAAGTTTACACAATACGACACACCTTGTGCTAACAGTGCAGCGGAGAACACAAAGGTGTTGTAATATGTCAGGCTCCAGACCTAATAATAGAATCTGCGCTCATTCCAGATTCCAGAACTGACTGAGCAGCTGAATATCTTCCAAAACTACTGATAAGATGTCTCA